>NC_081448.1:2263861-2383871 GCF_007210705.1 Tigriopus californicus
CGACGACCTCTCCATCATGAGTGAGGGTCGCCAACGAAAGTATTTAGGCGTGTGCAAGCTCCTGAAATCCGGAGCCAAACACCGACGACTCGATATCATCGTGGTCCCAGTCGAAGAACGGGCCACGGCTCTGATGTACTTCACGGGTTCGGCTCATTTCAATCGATCCATGCGGTTATTGGCCATCAAGATGGGCATGTCTTTGTCCGAACACGCCCTAGTCACGGATGTGGTGCGGGTGAACAAGGAAAAAGCCAACACGGGCACCGTGATTCCCACACCCACTGAGGCGTCCGTCTTTGAAGCCCTCCAATTGCCTTATCGAGCTCCGAATGAACGAAATCATTGATGACAAGGCTTAGGGGTTAGGTTAGGTTAAGGAAATAAATATACTTGATGTAAGGTTGACTATGTAATTGGAGCTCAAAGAGTTTTGAGGAATCGATTAAATTGGTCAATATTGACTTTGAAGCGCTGACAAAGTTCCAAATCCGAGGATTGGGCAAAAACAACCGGGGACACGAAGTTGGGCTCTTCCGGACTGTATTGGTCCTGTTTGATCAAGCGGAGAAATTCGAAGCGCTCTTTCAGCTTCATATGCGGCACCAGCATCGTTTCCGGAAACCGTACTAACAACTTATGCGGGTATCCCACCTCATTATGGAGCACATTGAACGAATCCCGCAATTGGTCCTGATATTTGACGTAAACTAATTTGGGGCATCGCCTGACCATAGCTCGAAGTTCGCCCTGGGTAAAGCCCATCTCCTCCACCAGAGCCAGATTATTGTAAATAATTTGACCCGGAATCCCGCCCCAAGTGACCAATCGCGGACATTGAACCACCATCGCTCGGATTTGTGGGCCATTCAGATTATAAGTTTTTTGCAGAAAGCCCAATCGGCCATCAATCTCTTGGACTTTGTAGTTGAACCACCACGGGTTACCACTAAGAATGGTCCGGATCATGGCGGGAGTGAACTGCATGGTTTTCAGGTAGTCGACCCGAATCTGCCAATCATTCACATCGTCCTCCATCATCAAAGGATTGGCCGTGAATATATCCGGAATATCTGGCCGAGACACGCCTTGCTGAAGGTAAAACTTGACCTTGGGCTGCACATGGCGCACAAAGTCCAATTTCAAGGCTATATCCGTTTGCCCGTTCCGCTCCCATTGAGCAACATTCACGCCCAAATCGATCAAAGCCCGTAATCCGTGATGGTCATCGGCCAATTTGGCCAAATTGAAAGTGAAGCTCTGATCGGTGAGCCGGGCCTTTTCTTGAGGCGTGGCCGTGGGGTTAGGGAATCGGGTCTCGGCCTCCCGAATAACGGCCATGGCCAGGTCCCAATCGATCTCCGTGGGGTGATCGCCCAGGCTTTGAGCCGCTTTCTGGAACGCCTTTTGAACGGGACGCCTTTTCGCGGGAAAAGGGGCGGGTGGGCCTAGGCCAGCTGAGGCAGAAGGCGCGCTACTGTTGTAGGCAGGACCTCGGACGGACCAGGCGGCCCAAGGCCGTAATGGAAGCAGGAGCCGCATCAGATCGGAGGGCCAGGAGAGGAGCGAAAAAAATTAAGGGGAAAGGGAAAAAGGGGAGGGATAGATATTTAACGGGAGTTCTTGATGAACGACCTGATGCCTTCCTGGTTGATGTCGTCGATTTTGTCGTTCTTGCGTTGGAGTTCGTCGCCTTGGAGTTGGTAGAAGTTGTGGTTGATATAGTACATGCCCGAGATCACACCTACCAACAGAATGGGATAGCGAACGATTTGCGCCCAAGAGAATCGGGAACGCATCCTAATTATGATGAGGTGCCAGATTACCTGGCCAGGCCTCAAATTTGACAGAGTTTCTGTTTTGGAAGAAGCCACTACCCAATAGGGTGACCAAGAGTGCCAGTATAAACATGATCAGATATCTTGGAACCCAGTTGCACGGATGGATGCCTCGTTAGTCAGACCATGACAGAGAAATATATGAGAAAATCAGATGAATTTTGTCTTAGCACTGGATGCATCAGTTGGTTAATGGCTTTCCGTTTGGACGAAAGATTGGGTTTTCATGGGGTATGCGTTTACTAAAATGGTCGCTCCGCTCTGGAGTTTGTCTATCCGGTCTCTCAACCTCTCGAATATTGAATGGATGCTTGGAGGTTGTACTTATGCAACTATTTTTTTTTGAGGAAACGAGCGCGATTTTCTCGAGCGATTGTATCTTTGTTTCAAAATTCCTAAACCTGATCACATCAGCTTCTCATCTTGATTAAGAAAAAAACATGACCGTATTACATAAGGTAAACACGTATTGGCACAAAGTAACAAAATGTAATCCATATATTCTGTCTCTCACAGAGTGATTGAACAAGTATGGCGCTACAAAGGCATACTTGGATTGTCAAATGAACATGTTGCGTTTGTTCCTGGTAGATTATATCCTTGTTCTACAAGAGATGTAAAGCGATATATGTTAACCTCAAGGTAATGCCTTCGTTCATTTTTTTTCTACCCACTAGATAACAATTCGAGTAAATTTTATTATTCATAGGAACTCCTCTACAATTTTGGAGGGCAACAAATTGAGCTACCAGCAACAAACGAACACTGGCATTCGACATACTCCCGACCATCTATTGTTTTCTTCAATTTTGAATATACGTGATCTGTCCAGGACATCATAGGGATCTTTTTTGTCCATCTGCAGCTAGCTTTTGTCCGTTTTGAACCTGTATATAAACAAGAAAAACAATAATGTCCCGTTATTAACTCGACTGAGTTTTCTTTCAAAATGTTGGCGATCTTTCGAGAGGTTTACTCATTTTAGGTAAAACCCTACATGGAAAGTAATCAACCTTGCCGATTCAAATACAACCTTTCGGAGGACCAAACTAAGAGAGGAGAAGGGAGGAGGAAGTAGTATTTTCAATTGGTTTTATTATTTGTCATGAATACATATGAATTAGCAACAACAATGATTTATTGCACAAATACTTGGTATGCCATGGCGGACTTGACACCCAACAACCAATCTACATACAAGGTGTCCATAAAATAGAGATAAGACTAATCCAATGGGGCCGAGAGAGGGAAAATTCATCCCAGGATCGTTAGAATCTTTTATGAAACGTCTGATATTTGATACGCATATTATGCTACGATCATGTTTTTACCGGGTTGATGAATTGATTGGGCAGATGCTAAAATAAACTAGGAAGGTGAGACGATATCACAATAATTAAAAAGAACGGGCTCCAATAAGTCCGCCTTATGGCAACAATTTGTTTTCATTAGGAAGGGATGAGAATTTTGATCATCATCTTTGGTTTTGACTTGGAACAACCGACATCCAGGAAACGATGCAATGGGATGAATTTGCTTTGAGAGGGACAAGTGAGCAAAAGGCTTTATCACATTATAACAGAACCGTCCGATTGCATCGTGGTAAATGCAATCACCACGCACAAGCCTTCTTTGATCACCTGAGCACAGCCTTCTTGGTTTCGTCACTTTCACCCCTATCCAAAACATATGAGCGTCTCCAAATGATCCAAATGAGGCTGCTCGCTTAAGCTCGTTCATTCGGCAAGATCAGCTGAAGTTGAGGTGGAAGGTCTTCATCTTCATCATCCGTGGAGATGGAAGGGCTTTCACCTGCAGATAACAAAGAACGGGGTTTAGTGCAACGAACTACTACTAACACTAGTTTTAATCAAGGGTATGTGGGTAAAGGGGGGAAAACTCGCATGAAAAAAACAAACCAAAAAACAAGAAAAAAAAGACGGGATACCTTGGAATAATACGGAATAATTATCCGGTTTCTGTGGACTGAACAGGAGCTTTGTTTCAGAGGTGGAGGATTTCTTGGATGATGAGGCCGAGGTTTGAGCTAAACCAAACAGGGACAAAATGGAACAAAAAACGAAATAAATCATAAGAAATCACTCAATCACACCCCTGACAGAAACTCAAACACTCGGGCGAAGATAACACCTATACATTAGTTATCGAGCATTACCTGCGATGAATCGGTCACATTTCCTCTTGTCCCTAATGATATAGATGGCTGTGATAATGAAGAAGATCCCGCCAATGACCTCCACAATACTGTTGGTAAACAAGGAATACTGCATGCCGTAATAATCCACGGCTACGTCGCATTGAGTGACATTTGAGTACGATTCCAAGCCAGCAAAGGCTGGCATGGATTTGCTAGCGCTCTCGGGAAGACACACGGACTCCTGACTCAAAGATTGCTTCAGAGCATCAGACATCTGTAATCAAACGAGCATTGATAAGCTATCCAATTGGTGTCTCAGGCTTTGAAACGTCCAAATCAACTTACCAAGCCAATGAGATATGGACTTCCCGCATCGCCGAAAGCATGAGACACGAGGATCTGAACTGCCTCGGCCGTGGATCGTCGGGTTGGAACCACCACATACTAAAAAGAGACATGAAAAATTTATGAATGAAATGTCACTTGATCAATGCAGCTTCAATGTCAGTCTTACCAAGAGAATATCCGCGACAATGGACCAGTTCAGATTGAGGGCCACCTCACCGACGAAGAGAAGGGCAAAAGTGACGTAGATATTCCAACTGGCCGTGATCATGCCAATGCTCAAGAACAGTGCGGAAATGAGAAGGCCGCAAGCGCAAATCAATGGGTCGGCCCGGGGGTATTTTTGCTTCAACTTTGTGCTCAAGATCGAACCCAAGGGCACGCCCACGATTCCAGAAAGCATGGTCACCACACCGAAGATCAAAGAGACACTACAAGATGCAAAACAAGAGTTCTTCATGGCTTGATCGTTAATTACTCTATTGTTGTACACTTTGAACACTTACTTTCGAACGTTGATCGAGCCGACGTCAGTGTTGTTTTGAGCTTGGGCCAAAGCCACGGCATACTCGATATATTTGGGTCCCCACCAAGACAAGGCACCCGTGCAGAAGGCCACGCAAGTAAAGGCCACCGTGCTCAACATGAAGGACTTGTTCTTGGCCAAACTTTGCAAGTCCTTGGCATAAGTCGTGGCCTTGAGGTTGCCATGACCCTCGCTCTCACCACGAGGAGGATCGTTCATGCAAAAGATGATCAGGAACGTGGCAATCACACCCAAAATCGGGGTGACCCGTAGACCCCAACGCCAATCCCCCCCGGCCAACATGGTGGTCTCGGAGCCCACAACATAACCCAACCCACTGCCCACGGGAATGGCAAAGTAGAAGAAGGCCAGCATCTTGGAACGAATGTCCTTGACGAACATATCACTGATGACCGTGGGTGCGATCGTGGAATAACTGGCTTCGCCGATGCCGACCATGGCCCGACACAGTAAGAACAAGTGATAATTCTGAAAGAGAATGGACTCCATGGAAAATCGATCGCAGAGGAGTGGGATCTTTTATTGTGTTTGAAATACCGGCATGAATGATCCAATGAGGGTGAAAATCGTCCACAGGAATACCCCAAAGCCCATGATCAGTTTCCGGGAGTGACGATCGCCCATGTAGCCAAAGATGGGCGCGAAAATCATGTAACTAATGACGAATGCGGTCTGCAAAGCGCCACCTTCGGCATCGCCAATTTGGTAATCGTTTTGAATCTTGGTCAAAATCCCTATCGAAGACAAAGAAACGACGGTCAATATTATCCGAGATCATCCATCTTATCCAATCGGGTCCATCGAGCCAGCTGGATCAAGGCCAAAAAATGTCCCGAAATGCATTCGAACAACAATGGCGACTGGCCTTGACACTCAATGGCCGGGCTAAATACTCGAGCGTCGTTCATGATCGCGCAATTTTACTTTCCGAGACCCGTGAGTCGAACCCATTACCCGGAACTCGAGGTTCCAGCGAATCCAGTGAGTGGAACGTTTCCAAACCAATGGATCAATGAGTCGCCGAGCCACACATCACGCCACTTTTTCAGCCCAGCAGCCCTTCAGCCCAGCCTTCAGCCCAGCCTTTGGTCAGCCAGTCAGCCGCCAGCCAGCCAGCCTGGGGATTTTCTGGCATGAGAAAGCCACCATTTCTCACCATCCTTTTCTCTCCTGCCATCCTCCTTGAGAGTCAATCTTACCCGCAATAGTTAGACGATCCATGTAGTTGATGAGATTGACAAAGAACAGGATGATGACCGTGATCCATTGACGGCGAGAGATATGATTGGGCGTTTTCGGGTAGCCGCTCAGGGCCCCGCCCATCCCGCGATTAGGACTACCTTCGGGCTCGTACAATCGACCTAGAAGGTTGACCTCTGACGCCCCGCCCCCCTCCTTCTCGCCCAATTCGGCCATGAGGCGTTGACTGGACGGGTTGTACGGGAAGGTCACCACGGCGGCCTTCACCGGCGATTCCTTCAGAGTTTGAGCCGGCATGGCAGCCAACTCGGACAATTCAATGAAGGCAATCACGGACCTGATGGACAACGCTCAACACTCGTCCAAGTTCCCCGCTTGCCAATGGCCCGCCAAGAAGTCCGATTCACACTGGATTTTGGAAAAAGGCCGGAGAGATTCAACACACGTTGTCCTTTCCCCCGAGAAATATGTCAGACTGAGTCTCAAATATGTTGACTAATATGTCGGTCTAGTGCACTGACTGACTCAGGCCAAAGACTCGGCCAGGCGGACACGTGGATGACGGTTACACGGCGCGCACAGGCTTGCCGATGTGAATCAGCGAGTCTGATAAGAGACAAGTGAACCTGGTCCAGTCAGGCATGAAGCCAGCTATTGGACGAAGAGTTTGAGCAAGTTGTTTCCATAATGAGATGAAAAGTAGTCCTGGCATGTTTTGGAGTCGACCTCCTCAATTTGCCTCTTGTGTCAGACCGGAGTTGCTACTTTAGATTGGGATGAGTTGGCACACTGACTTCCAAGTCTTGTGGCCACCACTGTTTTGAACCCCTTTTTCATACCAATTGTTAATAATAAGCGTGTGTCCACGGATAAACTGGGTTACGACTAGGCCAATTACGGCAACACTGATACAATGCGCACCGGCCGGCGTTCAATGCCTAAGGGCGAGTGTAGTTACCGACGATGCCGGCATGCATAGACTGGTGAGTTGGACATGGCTGGGCGAGCCGGCCAAGGAAGACGAACCGTTCAAAAATCGTACGATTTGACGTCATGGAGTCCCGTTCAGGCCTGCCAGACATGTTCCAAGTGTAGCCAGATTATTGGCGACAAAAGCAAAATACTGAAACATATTTTTCTTATCGAAAATTCGATATTTTTCAAGACGAGTTGTTGTCGTAGAAATTCCAGCTCATAGTGGTTCTCTTTCAGTTATCAGAGGGTAACATTTTGCTTTGTCAAAAAGGTTGACTTTTTCGGTCAAAAGAGTGCAAAATATATTATACTTTACACAGTAAATCTACTCTGTAGAGTAAACGCATGAGAGATGATGAATATGTAGCTCATTCTTCTTGCCAATACCATCAATTGTCAGCTTGTCATGCATACCTTGTGTGCTATCCATGCAGGAATTTAAGTGCCTCAGAGCCCTAATTAAGATCAACGAAGGGCCATCGAGACAGAGCGACATTTGGCAACGCTGAGCTCCACGCCATCACGGAGACCAGGATTCCCTACGATGATTCCACCAGCTCCACCACCATGACCACCACCCTGTATGACTGATTCCCCTTCTCTCTCTCTCTATGTGGCTTATCTACCGACCAACATGATGCGACAGGGCGTGATGAAAGTATTGCCTGATGTAACTTCCCAGCCAACGGAGCGGAATTTGAAACCGTGCCCGTCAGTTTGGACATGAATCATACAGATGTATAGAGACGAATTGCAACTGGCCAAGAACTTTTACTTTCCAGTGGAATCTGTTCCCAAATGAATAATGTAGATAGCGGGAGGAGTGCTAAAATGAGACTTATTATTCCAAATTCAGCCATTCCCGCGTTGGGATTCAATTCCTTGGAATGCATAACTTTCAGTTGTTGTTTTTTCTTCAGCCTTTCCATTGCTTGAATGTGTTAAAAATCTAGCAATCTCAATGTGCTTATTGATCATAATATTTACAGGATGTTACTACCCCCCTCGCGAAAAGTGAACACCATGGCAAAAATTAAAATTCGGTCCTAAGAATTGTATCAGCCAACCTGTTTTTGTTCATGAGTATTCATAGTTTTGCAGTTCCGTACACTCCTATTGTTTGGACACTTTTCTTCAAGGAAATGCCCACCCTAATTGCAAGTGGCCAAAAAACTTTTACTTTCCAAGTAACTGTCTCTATTCCTGAATGAATAATCTAGATAACGGGTACACATGTTTCCGACCAAAACAGAGCCTGTCAAGGCCAACGCGAACGTTTATCCTTTATTCCCGACGAAGAAGAGAAAGCCGAGTGATCTTGCCATTTTCGCCCGACCCGGACGAGCTTTCCGAGAAAGTCGCCTTTGGTAAAACACCTTCCTCTCCTATCCCTGTAGCACGAGCCACAGAGAATTCCAGAATGTCCAGAATGAGCAACTCAGTCAGAGGCATGACGAGATCATGGGAGTTGGGAACGTTAGATCGTTCCTCTGACGGAAAGGATGTTTTCTTGAAAGACTCCTTGTGTTGTTGCTTTCAATGACATCGACACCACAAGGATGACTAACCAAATTTCAGGACAAAAAGTTCGGACATGGCGCGATGAGGACATGTGCCGCTGACTGACGTAGAAAAAAGATCGGATGATTACGCATGTGTGTTTTCTCGTGAGATGGACACACAGTTTGGGCGTAGTGATGTGTCATACTGGCATGTTCAAAAATCGTCCGATCAGCACGACAGTATTATGCTCATAAGTACAGACCAGGATACAATTGAACGAGATCATTTTTATAACGGACAGAGAAAGCTAGAATGTTTACCTTACGAATTTGCGCAATCAAATCTAGATTCAAATAAGTTCTTATAAGAAGCCTAACCGGAGTCATGCGTTAGTTTTTTTGGACACGGTCATGCTCAATAGTTCAAACTAGAACTTTTGACAACGGAGATAATTTGAATTTGATAAAACTGATGTGAAGAAAAGAAGTCGGTGGATTAGGATAGAACATATTGATTTGATTGTCAGTCCGCTTTTTTGAAGTCGTTTGTTTTACATCTTCATTTTCCCACGTGCACACCCAATAAGTCGGGAAAGATAAAGGGCAATCTTACGGAAGCCTTAACCTTGAACACAAATACGTAGAGGGCCGGTTGGCATCAAAATTATTTTTTGGGGTAACTTTTGACGAAAACTTCGCATTCGTTTGCCTGATAGATTGATAACATGATCCAACTTCTGGCTATGCTTGACAACATATTTAAAAAAAAAAAATAAGGAACCCAGTCATAAATTTTACCTGAATAACTGGTTTCAACACGAGCAAATATCCCAATGTGACATTGCAAACGAAGTACGATTCTACCTAGGGCGATGTATTGTTATTACGGCAAAGCACACAAAGGAAAAATACTTTGCCCAAATCATATGGAATGAGTCGAACGAAAAATGCTTTGCCAATGGAGAATACAGCTCTTTATTTCTTCATAGATTGTCCACGGAATGTGATCAGATACTCAAAAAAGTTAGTTACATCAATTGCTGGTTAGTGTTGAAACTCGAGAGGCAGCTCGAGAACAATAAAAAATCGAAACCAAACGCGAAATGAAAATGTTAAGTGAAGAGACCTTTTGAATTCGTTACGTCTATCATGAGAGGTCAATAAAAAATCGGGTTACAAAAGCATCTTGAACGTACCATGGCGTAGTAATCCTTTCCTGAACTCCTGTCCTGTCCTTTCATTTATCCTTAAAAATCCTTATCCTTCCTTTATGTAATGTGCTTGAAAAGAAAGGAAGAAAAGTGATCATCGAAGTGAACGCTACAAAACTGATGATGAATAAGGGGGAATTGGGGATATGCGTGTTGCTCGGTTTCCTTTTTTTCTTTTTTCGAAAATGAAAATGCTCGTCTAATAAAAAGGGGGTGGCTTCTAAACTCTCATACCGATGATAATCCTGAATGCTGATGCTTCTTCCTCCTCCTAAGTAAGTGAGTGAGTGAGACAGAGAGCGCCAAAACTCGAGGATATTTTCCGGGTTTCCAGTCGACCCCTTTGAGTGAGAGTGAGTCAGTGAAATGTAGAGAAGTCTAAGAGTCCATGAAGTTTTAAGGTTCTTTAATTTCCTCTTGAATCCGGTAAGTCCGTTCCAAAAGATTGGGCAGACATAGAAATGAGAGAAGATAGAAGAAAATCATGGATCGAGATGCTAGGAGAATCGGATTCAAAGCGCTTTTAAATGAGGGTTTCATGAATGGATAGACGTACAATTATCGTGGGAGAAATGCCCGATTTTTCTTTTTTTGATGCGAAAAGGCGAGTCTTATCAGCCTGCAAACAACGTCACGTTGTGAGGAACATGTTGAAGGTGTGTTGATTGTAATGTAAGTGTGCTTTGGAAAAATAATCAAAAAATTCGTACATTGTTTCGTTTTGTTTTGCTATTCCCCGTACTTGGTCAATAATTAGAACCAAAAAGGCCACCTTAAGATCTGGATCGCGACCGGGATCGAGATCGAGAGTAACTCCTGTCTCGTCGCAGAGGGGAATAGGTTGGGGATCCTCGGGATCGACGAGGCGATCGGCTGCGACTTCGGGATCGCGAACGCGATATGGATCGCTTCGAGCTCGAACCGCTATCTTCTTTGACTCTCACGTACGTGGTTTCGCCCTGAAATCAAATATACAAGCATTGAATCAATAGAATGGCAAACGAAAAGGTGTTTCCCACTTGTGTTCAAAAGCTGATTTTCGACTAGGTTTTCAGAAAGCAAAAAAAATTGACAGTCCCTGAAGGATAATCAAGGTATTTTAGCTTGCTCCATTTGCATGTTTTTTATAACTATATCCGTAGCTTTTGCGCATTGTAAATTCCAAAACTAATCGAACTTGGGTACAAAACTAACAACGAAACACTTGCTATGATCCAATTTGTTTGATTGCTGATGGCAAATATAATTCCAATCATACTTCTTTATCTTAAGAACCAGTGTTGAGCAACTTTTGACCAGTTATTTTTCGTTTTGAAAACTCTGGAGATTGTGCCCTTGACATAAAACCCTCCGGCCTGTCCCCAGTGTGGTTTTCTGTCAAGAAAGGTGAGGAAAGAATCTGATGCAACCCAGATTTCAGTCAATTTTAATGCCCTTAGAGGCTTAATATTCGTATCGTGAGCTTTTCACCTTTGCCATTGAAAAGCAAATCCATCAAAATATTCAAATTTCCCCCGCTAATATTTGAACCTTGGCTATCTGTCAGAGTTGCCTTCAAGCAATGATAACTGATTCCCTTTCTAAACGTTAATCTGTCTGCAGATTTGAAGTCGAACTTCGACAAGCTCTTAAACAACAATCCAGTACAACTACAACCCTATATTCAAGTTCCGCCAAGTTTATACTGCATCTGATTTTGTTGGGGGCATTTTTTTTTTTTTGCAATAATGGTAACTAAAAAATCGTGACTCCCACTCACCTCGTGAGATTTGAAGCGCGAATCGTCCAATTTTCGCAAGGCGTATTTCATGTCCTCGTAGCGCATGTACTCGACGGCTCCAGTGCCGTCTTTGAACACATCAGCATAGCACACGTCACCGGCCTCACGCATGTGATCTTTGAGATCCTGCCAACTGCCACTCGGAGGCAAGCCTGAAAGAACTCATTACTACAGTCCCACTCGATTGCGTCCTTTCTCAAATATTCTTATGTACCTGAAACGACCACGCGATAGTTGGTGCGCCGGGTGGGTGGTCCACCGCGCCCTCCGCCAAAGCGTCCACCCCCGCCTCCTGAGCCACGTCCACCGCGAGCTCCGCCTCCACTACCGCGAGGAAACTCGACCCGAAGCTTGTAGCCATCGTAATCGTATCCATCGCGGGCGTACACGGCCTCATCCGCGTCTCTGGAAAATGGTGTTTTCGTGGCGTTGGTTTGAATTGTAACATCATGACGACATATAAAATAATTCAGACACTCGACTCGTGTTTTTATAATTCTTGTAAATGGTTGCACGATTTTCTTTGATGAGCTTAATTATCCATGATTACCAGCTATTCAAATTATTTGTGAGCTCATTGAAGGACATTTAAACCTATGCTATTAAGTTAGAGGTGATCCATGATTTGGCAACCAAGACATTTGTGCCAGAGTTAAGGTGAATCGCGTAAGATATTAATGTCCTAGAAACGAGTCAAACCAGGAGAGTCGTCCCATATTCGCCCAAAAGTTCAATGACTGAGGCTTAGGATATTGAAGAGAGATGGTCAAAATGTTGAAGTAATTACTACATAAATGTCAAATTTTTGGCTTGCCCTTGGTCAGCTAACTACATCAGCATTGGACAATAGAACTTTGAAACCACCCACTTCACCAATCAACGAGCTACATGAAGTGGCCTTTGAGGGAGGAAATATGAGTTTCTTATACATTACTAGGTTTGGCCAAGTGTCGCTAAGGCGGGAAGCCCGTTTCCAGTCCATATTTCTAGAAGTTCGTGGATAGATTAAGGGCAGAGCATGGATGTCTAGGCAGTGTAGGTCCGAGACAATAATGGGGTGGGTAATGAATTCTATGGTACTTTGTTTAGCCTTACGATTGGTGGATCGTTCGACCTCCAGTGCCTCGAAATCCATGAAATGTATGCATAGGGTTAGAGACCCTTGGAACAACTAGTACCAAGGGTTAGGTTAGTTTTAAAGTCAGCTACAAAGATTGACCCCAATCTTGACGTGGTTCGGGTTTAGCCACCCGGAAAAAGGCCTAACAACACTTTGGGGGGCCGGCCCATTTCCGGCTGCAACCACTACAGTGGTGTATAGTAGTCATGTAATACCTAGGGTCGTCAAATTCGACAAAGGCAAAAGGCGGTCCTTTACGGTTCTTCAAATCCACGAAGCTGATTTTGCCGTATTTGTAGAACAAGTCCTCAATGTCCTTGGAGCGAATATCCGGCGGCAGATTGCCCACGTAGATCCGGGTCTCATTCGACGACATGATTTGGCTCCTTCCAGACTCGAGATTGGATTCACCCACGGCTCACACGGATTGGAATCACGGACCAATTCTAAACACCTTTATTAAACAACGGACAATCCAGCCCAGTAACGCCACCAACCAACAAGCTGCCTCTCTTACTAAGTAGCTAAGTGAGTGAGTGTTTGCTACAATCAGCGATCAACTTTTTTGATCTCGATTCTCTAGCTGCTGAAAGCAAACACGTTGTTAGGGTGACCAAACTGGATCACATAAGGCTAATCGGATGGTGGGGGAAACGAGAATGGTACGAGATGCAAGATATAGATCCGTATCAAATGGAGTTGAAAGACGATTTGGATACTCTTAGATGAGTTCACGCTTGCAATTTATGTGGAAGGCTGGACCCAAAGGACTGGGAAATGTGACCGCCTTACGGTGTAAACTCTTCCGTTTTAAACGAGGAAAAGGTGACTAGAGGCGCTGTCGATTTGTCTATTCTACTGAATTTGGGCTGGGTTTGAAATAGTGTTGTATTCATTGGGTAACGATCAATTGCATGACTATTACCATGCTATGACATTCCATGCATTGAAAAAAAGTACGGGTCGAGATCTTACTGATCGAAACCAAGTATTGGCTGGGGTCATTGGGTGGGTTTTGACACAATCATTATGATTTCATATCACCCTGACCCCCGCGATGTAGGGCTATCGATAGAAGGGCTGACTTGGCCAAATCATCTCTGTTGATTTAACCTTCATTTGGCCTTTCAATTAATAACATGTATGTCTTGATCAAAGTTGATGATCCCTTGTGTCAGTGATAAGACGAGGGCCGTCTTGCAATTTATTTTCGAAAGCCAGTACTCTTAAGTACTGGGCCATCGACAATCAGTATTTGAAATCAAGCCGTTGAAATTATTGGAGCCATCTCAATCGTTCATAATCTGTAGTTGTCAATGCCAACTAAATAAAGTCAGAAGAAGTTGTGGACACTTGCCTTAAATGCAGCATTTGAAGAGTGTCTGTCCAGACACGCATGAAGTACCTAATCTTGCACACCCGCCAAGTCATTTCAGTCCTGCAAGATTGTTTTGAACATTTCAATACTCTTGTGGTTTTTTATTTTATCAGTGACCAAATATCTAAACCGCAACATTATAAAAAAGTGGCATGGGCCGACTTGGATACTAGATTTAAATGTCATGATATGGAAAAAGTTAGCAATATTTGGTTACCCTAACTATGTCGTCATAACAACGGGCCCCAAGTTTGTAGCTCCGTGATTGGTGGCTATTGCCAGAAACTTAGCCAGAAGCTCTACTTTCGACCAATCCAATTTGTTTGATCGATGCACTTCTCCTGCTCTCTCTAGTTTTTAGGGTGACTAAAAGGAGCACTATTTTGAAGGAAATACTTTCATTTCGAGTTTTCAAGTCAACGAAGAAAAAGGTAAAAATGGAAAATGAAATCGAGCCAAATCTTCAATATCTTAAATTCTTCATGATTGTATCATATCCGTTTTTTTTTGTTACTTTTTTCAGGTTTCAAAGGTGTATTTGTCAAAAAATAAGCCTTATTTGTGAAAATAAATACGGTTCACGCTGGCTCTGGTTCGGAGATCTCTCGATTCCGAACAGGGGACCTTTCTAGGGCTGCCATTACAGAGAATACATGAGCCATATGGCAGTTTTCTGACTCTTTAATAAAACCTAAGTCTTTTAGTCCAAGGGTGTTCTTTAAATAGACTCATGGCAAATACGTATATTCTCAATTAGTCAATCACAACTCGCTTTCAACACTTGTTCCATGGTTAGATTTTCCTTTCCGACATCTTCAGAGCCAAAGTGACGTCAATGCTCAAGACACATGAACGTGTTTTGAGCAGCCAAATGACATGCTAAATGCCTAATCTCTATCTACCTAGTCACTAGTCCCAGCCAAGAACGGCTTATCGGGGAATAATCCCTTAATGCACATGCAAATATTGCGTTCAAGATTATCTGGCTCGCAATTTGGCAAGGTCTGTCTCTCATTGGGTGGAAATCGGGTGGAAAGACTGAAACTCGCGGTATTCCAGCTATGTTGCAGTGCTTGTGGCTGAAAGAGAACACGAAGGACGTCCCCTCTCCAATCTCCATCCTGGTATCCTGATCAATCCCGTCGTTACTCCCATTGTCAATCTCAGTTCCTCATCGGGACACGTTTGTTAACTCAAGGTAAATGCAAATCCGTTCAAAACTAGTCACGTGGAGTCCAAGTTTCTCCAGTCTATTGGATATGCCGATGGCCCTCGAGAGTTCGTATTATTGTCATTAAGTTCTACTCATGTGACCACGACCTTGTCAGTTTAGTCCCAGCGGCCTAATCATGATTAGTAATTATGTTGGTATTGTAAGTATGGTCCTCTTACCCTGAGCAGGATTTGTGCCTGTTTTTTGAACTCGAGATGGAAACCCAAAGACATGGGCCCATTTTTACTGGTTATTGAAAGTGTTGTTGTACATTGTGATGATGATCATCTAATGACAATCTGGAAGATTGTTGAGCGGGCCAACGAACGACTGATAGTATTTCAATTGACGGAGATTAGTAGCATTCAATTCCAGGGTTAGACAGGGTTTTTTCATACTTCGTACTTCGGTAATTGAAATATGTCGGACAGGGTGGGGAACATTGTGGTATTTTTGGATGGGTGTGGAAACAGTTAACAATGTTTGGTTCAGTGCATATTGCCAGACTTCATGGATTTGTTTTAGACTGAAAGAAGGCTATTTAAGCCTTATTGTGGGAACGGCAAATATTTGTGGTTTAAATAGGGGTGAAGATTCTGGTCTGGGTCGAAATGACATCCTTATTATAATTGACCGTTCAATATTCCCAATGTTGGACTCAATTCAGTAGTGACAGAAGCATTCTCGAATTGTTTTTTTTTTCTTTTTTATTGGCAGAGTCCCAGTCCCTGGAATCAAACAAGATGACTGACCGAAAAGCCGTGATCAAGAATGCGGACATGTCCGAAGAAATGCAACAGGACGCCGTGGATTGCGCCACGCAAGCCTTGGAAAAATACAACATTGAGAAGGACATTGCTGCCTACATCAAGAAGGAGTTCGACAAGAAGTACAACCCCACTTGGCATTGCATTGTGGGGCGGAACTTTGGCAGCTACGTCACCCATGAGACCCGGCACTTTATTTACTTCTATCTGGGCCAAGTAGCTATTCTGCTCTTTAAGAGCGGGTAGATGTCTGCCCCGCCTCCCTCCCCCTTTCCCTCATTCCTTTCCCTCGTTCCTTTCCTTCCTCCTTTCCACCCCCCTTGAAAACAAACTCTGGTTTTCTCTCTCTCTCTTTATATATATATAATCGAAATTACCACGCCATGTTAACCAACACAATAATATTGGAATTATTCCTGTAGTTCTGCTGATGTTATTCGTTGATTGTAATCCCCAACTCATTTCTTTGGTCGCTTTCTTTAAAGACCGACCTCCACAATATCTGCAAGACTAATACCTACCTGACGGTCTTTTTTTTAGAGCCTACTTCTGTTTGGTTTAAATTTAAAACAATGACTTCCCGAGTATCTACTGGGGGGGGGGAGGGGGGGTCTTGGACATTATTGATGAGAATTAACCGGACTCTTAGGGCCCACTCCGACATTAGAGTTTATGATCATTTCTGAAGAATCCTCCCAAGATCTGTAACTTCAACTGTCCCCACCTCCGGGAAAGATTCGGCAATTCATTCCCGTTATGTGATAAAAGTGCGTTCCTGAGAAAATTAAATGAAGTAATAAACACAACAAACGATTTTACAAAAGACTTTTTTCACACCCATCCATGTTATCAACAATCGATACCAAACTTGTGGTCAGATCTTCGATGACCCTCTTAAAAGTCGAAGTCTTATTGAGATTAAAAATCCGAGATGTTGAAGAATGTACATGAGAGTCAGGGCGCCTTTACACTAGGATGGAAAACTGAGATTAAATCCGTTTTGAGGATTGAAGTAGGACCAGTGGTGGGACGAGTTTTTGGTGCATGAGTCTTTTTGTTCGGCTTGAGTACAGTGTAAGACTGGAGTCCTCAGCTGGCCTAAAGTCTCTTACCTAAGGGCGGCTTTACACTAGGATGGAAAACCAGGATTGAATCCGTTCTGAGAATCCAATACTACTTGTGCTGGCGCGACTCCAGCAGGGGCCAAAGTCTTTCCCTGTACTCAAGAAGAACAAAAAGACTCATACCCCAAACACTCGCCCCAGCACTAGTCCTACTTCCATCCTCAAACCGGATTCAATCCTGTTTTTTTTCGTCCTAGTGTAAAGCCACCCTAACTCGCCCAAGCATTACTACCACTTCCATCCTCAAACCGGATTCAATCTCGGTTTTCCATCCTAGTGTAAAGCCGCCCTAACGTACCGAAAATATTCAAATGGAATAATGATCGAAGCCACCTGACGTTAAGAAAAACTGAATTCAGAGCAACCGAAAAATCGATGAGATCTTGATATTTATGGTTAAGAAGGATTCCAGCATTTTTCTAGATGTATTGATCAAATATCAAAGATCGTGACGAGAACTGGCTTTCTCCCTATGAGTGTCGTAATTCTTGCATTTCCCAACATTGACGTGGAGATACGACAAAATTGCATAAATTGCGGTTAATAGCACGTTTAATTACTTCATAATAACAAGACTGTAAGTTTTATTGAGACGTACATGACAGATAAATAAGATATAGAGTGCTACAATTTAAATCCTGAATGAATGGCTGATACACCCATGGTGAGATTTTCGTACGACACGCACCGAAATCCGGTGGACTCGATCATATTCTTGAACGTCTCTTGATCAGGAAACTTGCGAATGCTTTCCACCAAATACTGATACGAATCCCAATCCCCGGCCAGCACTTTTCCCATGGGCGGGATCACTTGGAACGAGTAGAGGTCATACAAGGGTCCCAAAACGGGATTGGCCACGTGACTGAACTCCAAGCACATAAACCGACCTCCCGGTCTCAACACACGGAAAGCCTCAGCCAGAGCCTAAAAATCAAGATATTTGATTGAGGCGTGGCATTGTGGTTGATGCAGTTTCCTAATGTGAGAGAGGTCTTCGGTTCGATTCTCTCCCTCGACTGTTCTGAAGAAACACTTGGAGGCTAATGCCACCCACATTCAGGGATCTAATCTGATGTAGGTCAGATACTGATATTGCCTTATTGGGCAATGGGATGGCCGTTGACTAACAGATTACAGAAAGTCTGTGTCTGGTCATAGCACATAGCACAAATTAAGAGCAAATAAAGGCATTTGAACCTAGACAGACATTTGAATGAAATAAAAACGCATAATATTAGGCTAATAATGCATTTACAATTAGATAAAGACATTCAAAATAGATAAGAGTATTTGGAAATAAGACCAAAAAAAAACACATGTAAAATGTTAGTAAAACATTTAGAAAAAGGCTAATAAGCTCAAAAGATGAGAAGGATATTCTAGATAAGATAAGGACGACTCAAAAGGGTAGGATCCAAATGAAATCGAATTGTCATATCAAGGGGTTGAACAATAAAAATGACCAATTACCTCCTCGATACGGACAACGTTTCGGATGCCAAAAGCGATCGTGTAAGCATCAAAGGATTCACTTTCAAAGGGCAGTTTTTGAGCATCACCTTCCACCCAACTCAAACGTTGAGGCTCCAGTCCCAAGTTCAAGGCCCGCTCACGTCCCACAGCCAACATGGACGGATTTATATCACAACAAACCACGTGTCGTTGATCCTCGTCAGCGGTTTCTTCTGGGCTTTTCGCACGATTCTGGCCCAATTTGGGTGTTGTCGGGAAACTCAGAAAGCGAAAGGCAACATCGCCTGCAAATAAACCCAATGGGTGATTCATTCAATCGCTAAACGGATTTCACCTATTAGGAGGCATTACAAGGTATTTGGAAGGCCTATGTGAGCTTGTGTGTATTCATTAAGAGGATACGAGAGCGGATGTTCCAATTTTGACATGTGTCCATCTCTCGTGTCACTTGCACTTGTAAAGTAGATATTTACTGTTCTATGTAGACAGAGGGTTCCGTCTGTCGCGCAAGTTTGTCCATGGAAACTGGAAAAGTCTGATTAGAAATGCTTAAATTCTGACTGATGAATGTTGTTTTTCATAGGAACTTTGTAAAAGTTTAAGATTGCTAAGCAATATCACTTTAAACGCATAACCCTGATTTCTGAAGTATTCTTTTATGTCTCGTACCTTTCCTCTGACAACAGATATCGCTGATATCCATTGTCTCATTGTTAGGGAAGCAAACTTAGGGCCAATGAAAGACAAGACCCCAAAATGGCAAATAAAAGTGAACTGATGGCAAATAGAATACATTGGCAAAAAAATACAAAAAAAATAAATATCTTTTTTTTTTTTTTAATGAATGTGAATAATATCAGAAACGCTTGCCTGACTCAATAGTAACTGGATAGTCCTTTGGCTTAGATATCCTATGAACGAAATTGCATCATGGGGGGGAAAACAAATTTGAATAGGAGATTACGAGTTGTACTGTATCATTGGTAGATCGTGATATAATACGTGAAGAGTTGGAGAAACGTACTGCTCTGGTGTTTTGCCAGAGTTTTCCAACCTATCCTCATGAAATTCCCGCGCATGCAAGCAATTCTGAGGGATGGAAGGCCATTCATTAAAATTATCGACCAATTACAAGAAATGCGACAGAAAGAAAGAAGATTTTGGGGAAAAAGCATAAAGGGGCTTAAAGTTTAAGCACAGTTTTCTGCCAGCCTAGACCAAGAATCTTGATATATCGCTCGAAAAAATTCTCTTGACATGCCGTGGACAAAACCAAAAATGTTTTTGTTTTTTTATGCTTGTGCTAACATAGACAACAATTATGCTAAAAAATTGGCTAAAAACAGCATTTTATGCGAACAATGAATTAATATTTCAACGAGATTGGCTTCAAAGTCCACAAATGCACGTTTTTAAGTCAAAGAGTAATCTTGTCCGTGCAGGGTAGGGACCAAGGTAGGGAATACGTACATTGTTAACCTATCTTTTCATATTTTAAGCATTTTTCTTCAGGCCCCAAGCCAAATCAGATCTGAAATTTGAGGTTGGTCCATCTAAAACTCATAAGAAATCCCTCTCGACACAACAACACCATCGATGAATTTGAACAGAGATCTTATTCTTTTAGAAACAGGCCAGTCTACTAAAAACTGGCAAAAAAGCCAATCAACCCTAACCCTAATGCGGACTTCAAATCTATAAAAAGATTTGTGCACCTCTAATCCTCAGATCATGGGTCTGCCCTTACCTGTGCCTCCGGCCACGTCCAAGAGTTTCATGTGGGGACCGGGATTCAATTTGGCCATGAAATGATCTTTCCACAGACGATGCACACCCACACTCATGGCATCATTCATCAAATCGTAAGAATCGGCCACATTATGGAACACCCCCAAGACTGAAAAACGTACCATTGGGCGGGTCAAGCTTGGAGTAAAGCAGGTCATACCACGAATGTCATTTATGATCACCCTCATCGAACCCAAATTAGCCAACCTAATTGACCAACTTATGAATTAGCAGCTTTCTTTTTTCAGTCGAGCTTCATCTAAACAAAAGTTCTCTTTCAATTTTGATCATTTATTGTTAGTTGTTTTTTTTTAAATTCATTTTTAACAGAAATGATTGAAACCCTCAGGATATTTACCCTTAAGGCCGCTCACCTCATCTGCATGAGGTTACGAAATGATCAAATAAATTCTAGTCTGAAGGATTACTTGGTCCCCAATCCATGTCTCACCTTTATGCTTCTTTTGCTCTTCCGAAACGGTTTGGTAACCAAAATGGGTGGATTTGGAATTGGAATAGGAAGAGTGGCAGCGAGAACTCAAGGCTGGGGCGGAGGAATACGGGAAGCGGGACACTAGAGCCCGCCATAGGCCATGCCATGGGCCATGCCATGGGGCCAGCCGCATGATGAAAATTGATGACCGGCTGAGTGGGTTCGGTCGGTTCAATCGGAGAATTGGATAACTTACACCTACACTACAGCTATTAGTTCGAGTTTGTCTCAAAGAGGGCGCCGTGAGATGACCACAACAAGTAAATTAAACGCCAGGAGCCAACATTGACAAAATTACAGGATTCGGGTAGACAAGCTAGAGCAGGCTCGAAGAAAAACCAAATCTGAATGATGAAAGTCACACTACGGGATGGTCTGACTTGATTTGGCCCGGTGATGCTCGACGAGATCCGACTCCCGCGTGAGGCATCCCGGTATCGTGCAGTTCTAAATTCATCCGCAGTGTTTGAATGGCGCTAGGTTAGGTGGTGGCTTTCTCAGCTGTTCCTCCATGCTTGTTTTGTTGGTGTGAGTAAAGTTTGGCCATTCCATTTCGGCCTTTGTCTTCACTTCCAATCGGTTGAATCTCATCATGGCACTCTCTCGCTTGGCCTCTCAATTGTTTGTGGCTACGGCTACCCGCAGCCTGGCCGCCCCTCTGCGCGGGGCCATGGGCCTGGCCGTGGCCCAAAGCCAGTCTCTCCATTTGGTACAGCGCTCGCTGAGTCAATCCACACGCTGGGCTGCTCCCACCAAAGGTGATTTCCGTATTGGATTGCATGGGTTACTTTTTTATTAGTTTCTTTTGCTCATTTAGTGCTAAATCGATGTTGGTTGCGGGTTGTTTTACTTGAATAGCTTTTGGGTATGAACAATGAGAAGTATGGTAATATGATGTAGAACATTTCGAACCATCAAACTATCGTTAACCGATACATGCCAAATCCCTTCCTACAATGTACTTTAACCTCAACAAGATAAGACTTCCTCGAAACTACGCCAACCACAGGATTTTCCATAGACAATTGAAATTTAACCTTTCAGCGAATCTTAAAGGTTATGCCAAAAAAACATGAGCCAGGCACGCCAAAACGGAACATCGCAAATACTACCTTTTTATTATTAAAAAAATGGCGATCCCAAACATTCTTTAATCTTGACTATGAGCAAGGCAGTCCAAGGAAAATAAATGGAAATGCATTATTTTTCATTTTTCACCATTTTGGCTCGGAAATCCAGATTATCTAATCGATTTTGCCCCTGTTTCTTGAAATTGCAAAAAAATGAACGTTTTAGAAGAAGAAAAAAATCTCGTCACTTAGCCCAAAGTATCAAGAAAAAGGTCGTTTTAGTGCCATGACAACCGTGTAGAGTGTTTTTGTTCCAAAATTATAACAAGCAAGATTTCTATCTAATATTATGACCATTGGTTGTGAGATTTCAATGACAAGGACGAGTACCCTGTCAAGACCAAGGCCAACTCCTGGGTAGAATACTGCAAAATATGCGAGTATTCTTGGCCTTTTAAAGACTTACTTAACGTAAGATTGAACAATCCAAAATCTTGCCCATTAATTGTGTGGTGTTACTTGTTTGGTATGGTTTATTATTCCAGTAGAAGTTGAGTGTGTCCATTTCAATGCAAGATTGAACATATATAGTAACGCATTCCAAATCCATCCGAGCAAGATCTCAATTAGTAGCCTCTTGCTACAGTGGCCTAAACGACAAAAAGTTGAAGAAAAATAAAAAGTCCTGACATGTTCTTCTGGGAATGAGGCTCAGTCGAGGAAAAATGGCAAGAGTTTCCAGAAGTTTTAATCCAATTGTATCAATATTGTTAATGCAAATTAACCCAAGCATGTACCTAGTTTCCGTAATCAATTGGGTATATCCATGACTTTGCGGTTATGTTAAGTTATATCTTTATATATTTTGGCATCATTATTAAGATTATTTCGCGTGTTTTTCCCCTCTTTTTTATTTCTTCTTCAATTTATCCCTCCTATTTATAATGTCTTTCACAATTTTGATAGACTTTCAAAAGCAATTGAACCAAATACCAATAGCCTCTATAAATTACTGCATAGTCTTAAAAAATATACGAGTTTATACTTGGACCATGGTTCAAGATCGTCTAAAGTCTAAAGCGGAAATAATGGCCTTGGCTTAGATGATGGAAAGGTTACACTTTTCGCTCAAAAGACCGGTTACTCTTTAAGAGGGATTCACCCATTCATTTCCGGCTTTGTGGCGAGACCAGAGAAAACGACGCTCTCCACTTTCACCTGGTTGAAATGATTATGGTTGTCCTTTAAAGTTTGGCATTAAGACTGGGTACCAGTTCTCGAACTAAGCACTACTCATGTAGTGTCTCATTTGCACTTCCTTTATATGTAGAGTGCATTTTGATTCATGGGAAAAATAAGTTTGTTACAACTCATGATCAGTTCATCGAGAATTGAGAGAACTGCAAATTCAAAACTAGCCCATCAAATTTGCAAAATATGAGAACACTCGTCAGTGTTCATTTCAATATTTAAAGTCGTCTTTGATTGTGTAAATCTGAGCACTGTCTCACGGGAAAAATATATTTTAGTGTATGTTCCTTGGACAAGAAGCTTAATTTTGGTTTCGTCTGAAACCTAAAATTAACCTAGAGATAAAACTGAAAAAAACATTTGAATATTTTCAGCCCAATTTTTCTTTTCCTAACTTTTACTAGATTTCTAGCAACATTTCAAATCTTATTTCAACTTTTTCTTACCGTTTCGAACACCCACAATTATTTGCGACTTTTTTAGTCATATTTCAATATTGCTTCTTTTCTGTTCTTTAACTTCTTTTCCATTTTCGTTACTGTTTTCTTTATACCTATTTCCTCTTTTGGCGACCTTTTCAACTTATTTCCTGGGTGACTATATCGATAATATTTCCTTTTAAGCTTGATTTGAGAACAGTTGACTTCTTAGCTGATTTGTTTTGATGAATCTACAAGTTTTCAAGGGGGTGGGTCTAATTATTATTTAGCGAAAACTGGAAGTAATTTTGACTAAAAATATAAAAAAATATTCAGAATAAAGAAGAAATGATTTTTTTAAACCTTTTTATGAGAATATGTCAATCATAGCTGTGTGCCAACCAATTCATAACTGAATGTAAACGCGACAATATGGGCCCTGCATATTTTTTTGCATTTTTCCCCTACAAGAGGCAATTTTGAAACAAATTTGAAAACCATCTCTTCTAGGAGCATAACAACCGTCTTATGTTCCTCATCAACAACAATCTATGACTCATATGTATTCTTCACCTTTACTTGCTACAACATTTTCTAAAAGGCTGGCCAAGGATCAAATAAATGACTTTCTCAGCCAAGTTTTGGTACTCTTTTTTGCTCTACTTAACCAGTGCCAATGATGTATATCGAGAAAACCGAGACCGGAATCCTTTAAAGTTCACCTGAATTGTACCAGGAACTAATCAACCCAATCTTATAACACTAGCTCTATTTTTCCTGCATGCACCATGTCACTTTCGACCTAATTCTTCCGTCTTGGTTGCCACTAGCATCGCTCTCTTTACAATACACGTCATTACTGTCAATGCGAGCAAATTTATGGCAGATAAAGGTCACGCTACACGTGTCCACGTGCGATCCTATGTGCCCGAAAAGCCATTCCATGGGGCATTCGTTGTAGCAGGCATTTCCAAAATTGGCTTAAACTGAAGTATTTTTTGTTTTACTGCATTTTGATAACTGCTTCAAGGCCGTCGGTTCAAGTCTAAGCCAAAATTGAAAACAAATGGCAGAACTAATAATTTTAGGGTTTATTACAATTCCAGTGGAACAAGATATGGCCCAATTTCTGTCTGAGGAAATTCAAACCGAAAAGAAAAGCCTGAAACCTTTGGACACGATTGATGGCTTCAAGATGGAAAAAGATGGAGCGGATCTCAAGCTCGTCAAAGAAGCCAATGGTGAAAAGTAAGTGAATCAACAGGTTTGTTTTTTTCTTATAAATAACAATGTCCATAATTCAATTGTAGAATCGGTGTAGGCTTGACAGAACTAATAGAACAATCAATCTTATGAACCTTATAAGAATTAAGTTGAAATAAATCAATTGGAAATGAAACGTAGAAACTTAATGAGAAGTTCATTTTATATCTTATTTTTAAAAGCAATGCCCGAGATAGCTTTTGTAACTTCATGTTCAAACCAGTTCTCATCGTACTTTTGGCATTGTGCCCTTATGTTTACATATATAGCGAAAATTGGCCGCACATCCCGGTTTGGTTTATAGGTCAAATATTTGGTATAAGGTTAATATCCTTCAATTACTCGGAAGACGACAAGATAAGTCCCATTAACGAGAATTTCAGGAGTGCAATCATGTGCTTCTGTCTCGAAATGAGATTTCCTTATTATTTACTTGCTCGACTCGGCTAATCTTTATCATCTCGATCAGTGGTCACTTCATTTGCTAGCAGCCCATGTCGATTCATGTCATGCCTGCAATGTTCATATCCTCACAATAAATTTGAACATACGCTTATTATAATTGTTATGTTATATTATACGGTATTGATTGCGGGTTGAAAGCACACAATTCATTACCTCCCTCCTTGTTTCATGTCAGAATAACGAAAAAGATCGTCTCCGTTCACGGAAGTTTCAGTATTTGGAACCTTGGAAGAAGGTACTTTGAAGGCTTAAACGAACGATTTTGTTACTTCAGTAACACTATTAAGTGCCTGTTTTTTTAAGTGATTACCTATGTGCTTGCTCGGATTCCGTACTCGACAAGTTTGACCATCCTTCCTAAATATCAAGACCTTAATGTAATCAAACCTTCCTGGTTTGTTTCGCTCAGTTCTTTTGTATAGCTACCATTCATCATTGTTGAACTGACCCTGACCATTAATTATCTGCTAATTAATTGTAGAAGCATCACAAGAATCGTGAGGGTTTGACTCGTCTCTCCTGATTGACAAATCCCTTGGGCGCCTCAGTTTGTCCAAAAAATGTCCCACTGGATATCCAACAAATCTCAAGCTTCAACAATACACAAGTCTCCAAGGCCCTGACTTTGACGTCTCAAAGCAAAATTTGGCAGCAGAAATGGGCAGATCTTAAATAGTGATATCATAGGTTGGAAATCAAATAACTAATCCACCAGTTAGGAGTAAGTAAGAAAGGAAACTGTTGTGCTTGGAACTGGAATCATTACTCAAGTGGGATAGCAATATGGGGATTACTTTAGGTCAATTGACCCGACTCAAGGTCCACTTCGTATTGCTGGATAAACTTCGAAAATGAAGTGTCACTAAGAACACGAATTTAATTGCAGATTTGAAAAGGTTTTTTTGCCTTTAACAATTCATATGCATCATAGGGCTCAAAAACTGATGCGGAGTGAACTGACCAATCTGCCCTAATATTGGCTGGAGGCTACCTCAGCAGACTAAGAAGAGTAGATCGTGTAGCCTAATACTGACTGTGCAGCTATCATAAACCGGTTGGCCGGTCCAAACTTTTCAGTGTCTATCACTATTTCAACCGCCAAACTGATGAAACTATTCAGGTGTATTCGAGCTGTATTCTCAAACTGGTCTTCAAATCCCATCCCACTGAATAGGCACAAGCAACAAGTAATGTGAAAGTACAATTTCTTCATCGTAGTCTGCGTGTCCCTTAAAATCTGAACTGTTTTCATTACATTTTGGGCGAGGGTCCCTGAATTTTACTTAAGATATATTTGTGAGTCTCTTTTCAAGCCATTTCGTCTTTTTGTCTTAACATTTGATACCCATTTATATTCTTCAACTAAGTTTTGTCCACTCAGGATGCGAAAGGTTATCAAAAACCTTCTTTGTTATCCTAGGATTATTGTTCACCTAAATGTAAATCACACCGTCGATTCAGCGGAACCGGATGACGGAACTCAAGAAGCGCCTGAGATGAAGTCTAAGCCTAACTTTGAGGTGGAGGTGGTCAAGTCCAATGGTGAAACGTTGTCCTTTTCGTGCTCCTTCATTTTCGAACAACCCGAGCAACAAGCCGAAGAAGGTTTTGGTAAGTCCAACAACATCCTATGATGTAACGATTGGCATGAGAAGAAATCCCGCCCTGATTTTTATTTTTAGAAGACGTGTTTGCCATCGACGAGGTGACCATGTTTGAAGGCGAAAATTGGAGCGAGAAGAGCTATGCCGTGGCTGGAGATATCTTGGACGGATATCTGTACGATTTGTTCATGAATTACTTGGATGAGCGAGGTGTGAATGCGAGTTTTGCCGAAAAGCTGTCTGATCTTAGCTCATCATACGAGCACTCCTTGTATATCAATCTGTTGGAAAGTCTCCAACAGTTCTGCAAAAAGTGAAAGTTCTCCAACTCCATCTTGATATCCAAGAATGTCTCTACTTCTGTCCTTGGAGCGCAAGAATTTTGGTTGATCACCCTCTTTTCCGCTCTACCAATCTGATCCAAAGTCAAGTTATTTTATATGGCCCAGATTAGGAACCACCTCCCACATGTTTTATAATGATCATCTTCACGTTTGTCCGGCAAAATATGTCGGAACCATGTGAGGGAGAAATAAATGAAAATATGCTTATTTGGCGATAGACTCGGTTTTTTGGAAATGTCAATCGTGTTGGTGAGATCAAACGTTTACTCGCAGAACATCCAATACTTAAAGAAAACGAGACACGTGTCTATGTTATCCATATTAGTGTCAGAGCGCCACGACAAATCGCTTAACATGTCTAATACGGCTTGTGACCCTCTAATTCGACAAAGATGCGAAACATAATCCTGGTTTTGCCGCAAACTAACTCTAACTGGAAGGACGCTGAATTGAGCGATCAGTAAGTAGGACACACACGACAAAAGACACGAGACTATGAGTTGCAAGTCTCTCTTCACCCAAAGAAAGAAGCCCTGAAACCAAGAGCCAACCCTGACTCAATTAGCTTTAGATGGACATGAAAAACATGTCTAAACTACGGCATCTCAGCAGGTTCAATTTGGGGAGATAAAATTGTCGAGCACTGGATGACCAAAAAAAATGGTTTTGCATAATCTACCATACATTCCACATTTCTTGTGTTCTTTGATCCCAATTCCAAAATTTTGATCTGATGTTTAGCTGGAATCAATCCTGAACAGGATATGGTAATAAGCGGGGGATAATTTGGACCCTTGCTCACTTATTTGATGGCATAGATGGCTTAAACACTTACAAATAATCAGTTGCAATTATATCGCCCGAAAACTTCGAACAGTACATCGAACAAGTCAATTTGGAGTAAAATGATTCAAATTACTTCTGATTTCCTGGTGAGCGTCTTCATCTTTTTTGCGGACTAAATAACCGGTACTGGAAATATTATCCCAGCAATATTTATAAGTAAATTTTCTTACAGTGTTTTCATTGAAGCTGAAGACTGGATTTATTTGATCTTTTCTTAAGTCCGGTTTGAAGTGGAAATCAGAATTAGAATATCAAGAGATGCAGGTAAGTATAAGTACAGATCTCGAAAGGTTATTCCCAATTGGTAATAGAATACTCTGGCAATGTTCGATCATGGCAAACCGATGGTAAATTAAGAGTTGCTATTGAGCATCATAACATAACATCATAATCAAAATTGCAAGTTCCTAACTTATTCGATGTTTGACCATTTCTAAAAGTAGTGCAAAACATAGGGACGACAAATGCATAAATTAATAGATTAATCTATGGGTTGAATCGACCCGGGGCTTCAGCCCAATATACCAGGGGGAAAAACTTACCGGATCTGCGCTGCCTCTACACCGCTCGGCTGAAATAATTCAGAGAAGGTACGAAAGGTATATGATGCCGTACGTTTTCAAGAGCATTGATGAGCTTTGTCCCAACCTGGTTTTAGGGCGAATTGTAGTGACGGTAGAGGCCTAAAGTGCGTTTTGAGAGCACCTTCAAGCCCTCTAGAATCCAGGCTAGTTAAGACTATGAAGTCCAATTCTCTTCTTTCTCGTGCTCCTTCATTGTTCAATTTGCTCTCCCCAAATATTCGAAGGGCGTATGTAGGCCTTGTTGATCCAGTTGCAGGATTTAAGTCAGACTTGGACAACCTTACTTTCAACACGCCAACTCTAATTCGTTGGTCGATCAAATGAAACATGAAATCAAAGTTCATTAAATGAACAAGTGTTTTGTCTTAAACTGCTGGAAATTCCATTCCCAGTAGCAGTAAGGAAGTTCGAAAACAAAACACTAAAAGATAGAGATTCATTCAAAATTGTTAGGCTACAATAGCTCCTCCTCTGAGTGATAGGAGTCATATATGACTTTTAGGGGTTTGCATCCCTGTCCCATATTGTCGAATTGGCAATCACATTTTCATCCGTTGTCCCCAATCCAGAATTGTTTTAAATCATAGTGCATTCCATTGTCTTTCAGGTGTAGATCCTCGATATGTACTGACAGGGACAACTGACCTAACGACGTCCTTGGTTACTACCTACAACAAGTTTTCCATTTTGAAGTCTTTGTATTCAGATCCAAATGTGGGTCTAAGTTTCGGATTCAATGCCGAGATGTGTCATATAAAGAAAAGTCATATTTGAAATTAAAGCAGTGATTTCTAACAAGACTAACTCGCGACTGAGTGAGGCCCGTTTTCTGAAGAAAAAAATCCAATCAAAAGCTGACTTTTTTTAGCTTGAGTCCAGACTTGAGTCCAGCTAAGTTCTTCACGTTTTGATATACTACTGGAGTGTACTTGGACTCGAGGCAGGGCTCGCCCTAGCACCATGTTCTTAGTCTTCTATCTATTCAGAGCCTCTACAACAGACCTAATGTGTGCGGAAGACTTTTGATTGTAACATGAACATCATAATGGTGCTAATTATACATAGGAACAAAATTTATAGTCATTTATAGTTGGAAATTATTGTTCGTTAGTGAATTAATTGTATTTTTGTTAGATCAGTGTTTTTAAGATTATTTCTGTGTTTTTGTGTTGTTGTGTTGTTTACCTAGTTTCGGTTCTAGATTCATTGCTCTTCTCTGTCCTTTATTTCTTTATTTCTATCTCCATCTTAGATTTGTTTTTTTTAGTATGAAGTGAGATATTTTATTCCTATTTTGCTTTGTTGTCCTGTATCTCAAGACAACATTGTAAGGTCTTTTAGTTTTCTTCTTTTTCATGGTCTCTTGATTTTGCTGCTCATTAATAGTTCCACCTGCATTCATGATGGAAGCTATTTTTGGAAAAGTCAGTAAAGAGGCTAGACAATATTTGGACTTGATCTTAGCAGGGAAGGATCCTTCCGTAATCAATAAGCCCTTTATCATGGAAGCTTGCTTTGGCTGCTTGGGTCAATGAAACCAGGGTGCTGCTTGAAGAACAGGCTCACCCAGTAGTTGAGAAGTCGACTGATTTGACCAACATAGATTTTGAAGTAGTATCTCCTCTTGAAAAAGCGCAGGAAAATACAGTTGTAGAGAAAACAGTCAGTCCTATTTACCGGAAGCAGCCTTGTCCTGAAGAAGGAAAAGGCTGTCAGTTTGACCACCCTAAATGGTGTCTCAAAAACTTCTCAAGTTCGGTCTTGAGAAGTACAATAGTAAGAAGGGATGTTCAAAGGTAGATTGTCCTTTTTTTCACCCGTACATGTGCCGTCAGTCCATGAGACTTAAGACGTGCTTTTAATGTACGGTGTACCTCCGTCCATGTTGAAGGGACGCAAAGAAAGCCGAGAAATAGGATAGGTCAGTTTCGTAGTTTTAGAGCTGACCCTATTCCTAAACCTAATCCCACCCCACCCCCCTTCCTTAACCCATTTAGCTTCCTCCCTCACTCTCCTCCACTACCCCCCCACCCTCTCTCCCCATTCCCTCCTCTTCCTTCAAATACTCAATCCACCCCTATATTGCTATAAACACTCTCCTCCCTAATATTCCTTGCCCCACTATTCCCAAATTACGTTCCTATTCAAATGTAGCTGCCCAACCCATTTCTCAAACCCAACCATCCCCATTAGCTCATGCTTTGCCTCCAGTAGAACGTAGCTTTGTTGATAAGAGGGATTTTTTATGGTTGGAGAGGATGGTCCAAGATCTTGTGAACTTGGTCCGTCAAAAGAGAGGCCCATAAAGGGGCTTTATTTGAATGTGCATTGTCTTATTTCCAAAAAAGACAGCACAAAGATTAAGGTTCTTGAGGAACTAGCTTTAGATAGGAAGGTCTCATTCATTTCCATGACAGAAACTTGGCTTCGGCCAGGGGTCTTAGATGAAGAGGTAGCAATGGTTGGTTTCAATTTAGTTCGATGTGAGTACGCCCTGACAATCCCATTTTTCCGCATGGGGGCGTATGTCTATATGTTAGGAATGATTTGCACATTAGTCATGTACAAATGTCGAATGGAAAAGTAGAGGTCTTAGTTTGTCATATCCGAAGGCTTGATCTGTCTATTGTAACAATGTATAGACCCACTTCTTGTTCAGTAAGCTCCTTTATGTCAGCTCTCCAATTCACTGGAAATGATTTGGATCAGGCAGTTTGTTCGAAGGTTTTCTTTGTAGGGGACTTTAATTTTCCGGCTAGCGTTGTAGAATGGGAGGCTAGTCCCGATGGGCATATTCCCATTTCGAAATCAAAATCTCAGTCGTTCGAAAAGCTGGAGGAGTTTGCGATCTTGCCCCATTTCTCTCAGCATGTTGGTTTAGCCACCAGAGCGAATAACGTTCTGGATTTGGTCTTTTCCAATGACCCTGATCTGATCTAGTATGTCCTTTTGACACCTAGTAATCTGTCAGATCATCATGTTCTTGAGATAGGGTCGACCATTACTCAAAAGCCGGCGTGCTCTAGAGTAAAACCGGTCAAAAAGGTCGGTCACCGGCTCAGTTCAAGTTCAAAGATGAACATTGGCCATTGATTATAGAAAAATTTGAAGAACTGGACCTGGTTTCAATTCTGAAACAGGAATCGTCCATAGATGCAGCCATTGATGAATTAGTTACAATTTTTAAGGAAGTTTGCTGTAGTTTAGCAATCTCTGAATGTGTTCCGAAAGGTGGTACACGGACAAAAATTCCAAAATATAGGAAGACTTTGTTCAAAATGAGTTGCAAACTAGCAAAAAGCTGAAGGGCACTTCGAATCCAGTAATTGTGGCTAGTCTCCGAAAAAAGTTGGACGTAGTTCAGGGTAAGATTAAGGCCTCCATCGAATATGACCAGTTACAAACTGAGAGTAACGTGTTTCAAGAGGTCAGGTCAAATCCGAAGGCATTTTTCTCTTATGCGAACTCTAAGAGAAAAATGAAACACCCTGTTGGACCTTTTGAGGTTGATGGGGAAGCCATTAGTAATGTAGAGGCTATGGCTAACATGCTAGGAGATCAGTTCTCCAGTGCGTTTTCAACCCCACTGAGTTCGGAAGCAACAGCTTATTGCTCTGAAGATGAGTCTGTTGAGATTGACAAGGTTAGTCAAGTTGAGCAATTTGATGATCTCATAGTTACACATCAAGATGCTTTAGAGGCCATCAGGGACTTGAGACTCTCGAGCTCCCCTGGCCCTGATGGTGTGACAACTCAGTTTCTGATGAGATGCTCACTGGTTCTTGCTCCTGTTTTCTCGTACTTGATGCGTTGCATCTTGGACCAGGGCAAGTTCCCCTCTTCTCTGAAGGTAGCTCATGTTGCTCCAATTTTCAAAGAGGGAGATAAGTCACTCCCAAGTAACTATAGGCCGATTTTTCTCACTTCGAATATTGCGAAGGTGTTTGAGAAGAGAAGATCATGAAGTTCAAACTTGTTGAATTTCTTGATATCCATGAAGTTCTTCCTCCTAGCCAGCATGGGTTCCGAGCACATTTTAGCACGATTACCCAATTGATTAAACATATAGAGCAGGTTATTGAGGGACTAGAGAGGCATGAATCAGCTGATGTTGTTTATCTCGACTTTGCCAAGGCCTTTGACAAGGTAGATCATTGTCTTTTAGTTAACAAGCTCCATGAGATTGGGATCCAAGGCAAGGTTCTCAATTGGTTAAGAAGTTTCATTTTTGGTAGGAATCAATTTGTTAAGGTTGAGGGATCTCTTAGTGACACACATGATGTCAAGTCAGGTGTTCCCCAGGGCTCCATCTTAGGGCCCCTCCATTTTGTGATATTTGCTGCCCCGCTTCAAAAGCTTAGTATTATTGGCAGTCTCTCTTCGTATGTTGACCATACAAAGTTAGTTTCTGGTAGGAATGGCCAAGATTCCAGTAGCCTTGCAAAGGACCTAGAAAGAATCTACTCTTGGGTTACTAAGAGTAGTAAGGCCCTGAACGGAATGAAATTCCGCTCAATGACCTTCGGGTCAACTCCTTTGAATACTCCACTCGTAGGTAATGGAGGTAAGGACATTGAGCAGGTCTCATCTATGAAAGATTTAGGTGTAGTCCTCCAAAATAATGAAAAGTTCGATGAGCATATCCAGTTGAAAGTTGGTAAAGCATTTCAAACATGTGGTTGGATCTATCGCACTCTTCCGGATCTACGTCACCCCAATCTTTCTCTACGGCTTGCACCTTTGGCTTCCAAACTCCGCCCAATCCGCCCTCAAATCCGCCGATGCCACCTACACCAAGTTCCTCAAGCGATACCTCTGCGTGCCCCAATATGCTAACAATGCATGGACGTATTTTCTATGCAAAACCGAGCCCCTCACCATCGAGCTGGCAAGGTTAGAGTACCTTTGTCCGTCTCCCAGCCAAATGCCATCAGCGACGGGAGTTGACAAAGGATCTGTTCAATCTGGCCCATCCACTCTATTGCAATAACAACGATTTTCATCACTTACCTCTACCTACCTGTCTTGGTACTATCTGTAACTCACCTCTTACCTTTTTTCATGTACATTGAACCAATTCTAGTCATACTCATTGTGATATCACTCTCTAGTCAACTATTTTATTGCCTTTACCTTCTTGACATTTTGCTTGTTTTATCAACAAACCTTTGTATAATGTATATACATCAGATTTTATTTTATAGTTATTTTTACGCCATGACATGACCAAGAGTCGCAATAAAAGATTATAGTTTAAGTCCAGAGATAGCATCACGATGCTAACTCTGTACAAGTCGATTGTCCAGCCACATCTTGAGTATGCTTCACCCATTTGGGCTCCAATGAGTTCAGCAGGTTTGCAAAAGGTCGAGGAAGTCCAAAGATTTTTCACTAGGAACATCACAGGAATGAAAGAGCTCTCATATTGGGAGAGGCTAAAAAAGTTGGGACTGTACAGTGTTCAGAGAAGGTACGAAAGGTATCTGATACTGTACTTCTTCCAAAGAATCCATGAGCTTTGTCCCAACCCAGGATTTAGGGTCAATTCTAGTGAACATAGAGGCTTAATGTGCGTATTGAGAGCACCTTCAAGCCCTCGAGAATCCAGGCTAGTTCGAACAATGAAGTCCACTTCTCCTCTTTCTCAGGCTCCTTCAATATTTAATTTCCTTCCCTCTAATATTCTTTTTTTTTTGTTTGTTTGTTTTTTTCACGGCCTTATCTAAACGCTACAGGGAATGTAATCCCCAGTACTATTAAAATGAAAGGTTATAATTCGTCTATTTATTACCTTTCAATCTTTATATGATATTTGGTCTACCAACGAATTTGAGTTGGCAGACCGAGCTAGTCCTTGAATGTAGGGTTGATCTGGAATGCTATCTAAAAATTTGTCGGGAAAACGTTGGAATTGTAGATCCGGTAGCAACTTTCAAGTTAGACTTCGGCAAATTTTTATGTAGCGTTCCACATTCAAGGACCTGCCAACTCAAATTCGTTGGTAGATCATATATCATATTGGAAATGAAAAATAAACAACTACTTAAAATCGACCAGTAAGACTTAAAAAGGTTGTCAAAAGATATATCATTTATAAATTTGTATTTAAAATTTCATTTGACGATATACATCACTTATGAAAATGCAAAACTGTGAAACGCTCCTTTTGCCATAAATTTTGTTCCTATGGATAATTTGCATCTAGTGATAAACTTATGTTGTTGAATTGCGAACGAAGTATCACCCCCAGAGAAAAGTCTTGCGCAAAATCATGTTACATTTGATTTATATCCTTATACTGTACAACAAGTGAAAATGTAATTTGTGAAACCTTCTCACAAATAGATTATTACACTCATTAAATGCAGCTGCATAAAACGATATCAACGTTTTTGTTTATGATACCCACCATTGATCCTATGTTTAGAATGAGATTCATTTACCTTTCCATAATGACATCTTATTCATAGATCTAGTGTGGATTCAAAACCTGGATTAGTCTTTGGAACCAGGTTATCAAATCGCTTATGAAAACAAGCAAATAGTTTTTAAAAGCTAAAAAGCCTTACAGTAAGTGTTTTTTCAGTGTTCAGGATTGTTGGAACGGGATCAGATGTTTGACTACACTGTTATGTACTTTAAACTTTCATAAGCAATGTGTTTTTCGTCCAATGTTTCATGTTTCAAAAATCTTTGGAAATGGTTTGTCTTTTTTGGAATCACCTTGTCAAAAAGTAAATGGAGTCAAAACCATTGGACTCGAGTCTTTAAGAAAGTACTTGAGTCCGGACTCGTCAGAAAATAATCTGTCTTTGTCTTAGAATTTCGCAAGATGAGTCATTTTGCTAGAGGTGACTCTTGTAAAAGGCATTAGTCCTCAGTCAGACTCGAGTCTTTTTCCAGACTCGCCCAAACACTACAGGGGCCAAGCCCATGCTAAGCACTGTTAAGCACTAGATGGCCAATACATTTTTAACTTGTGCGAAGAATCCAAATTGATTGTTTATTTGGACTTTTCTTGTCTTCTCTTATGATTACATGTTTTGATAACTTTTGGCAAAATGCCTCAAGCTGATCCCAAATTGACATATTTTGATGCTGGAATTTGATTACACTTTCACGTGATTCTAAGAGTTGTAGGCTTTGCATTTTCTCAAAGTGGGCCAAACAACAAAACCAAATATTCAGTTACAAGTAATCAAATGAAATAAAAAGTCAAATTGAAATGCTTGTTTGTTTGGTTTGGAAACCCTGCTCCTGCTCCATCACGCCCACCAAGTACCAAATGATGCTTCACCAGCACAGAGAGACCTTTAACTAGAGGAGTGGACATCAGGGGAGCTAGGCCGATTTTTATTTTTGTCACCGCTCTTTGACCGAGTCATAAATGAAAACAGGCAGTAAGTGACTGGCATTTGAGACCAAACTGCACATTTTTCATAATTGCATAGTCTTAAAATTTTTTACTTTATACTACATAAACCAGAAACTTTCGATATTTTCATTAAAAGTAAGATAACTCAACATTTTGTAATAAAAACAGGATGTTTATTTCTTCCTTTAAATCGCTTTTTTATAATGTATGGTAGTGTCCCTTATGACTTTTTGGGGAGCTGAAATATTGTTATCACAAGGTGGCCTAGCTCCGGCAATTGCCATGTCCAATCCTCCTGTTGAAGGTATCCTTGACCAACAAAAGTAGACCTTCCTTGAGATGCCATGAAATTAAAATGATTAAAACCTTGGACCTGGCGTTAATAACCATGTCCCAGGAATTACGTACTTTGATGGAACAACTTCCATTCCTGTATTGCAACAAGAAAAGACCTACCACTCCATTCAATTCATTTTAAAGCCTAGCTAGCTTAGATGTGGACCTTGGACCCAAAATTAAAAATAGGAAAAATAATACAATGCAAACTGATTTTGTTACACAAGGACTGTTTCCAAGCCTCGTTTCAAAAACAAGCACTTGAGTATAGAAGTAAAAGCTTCCAGCTACAACTCCAATGCTTCTCGATTGAATTGAGTTCAGTTCTTGTTAAGTATGTTCAGTTCTTGCAATCAGCTTAACGATCAAAAGAACCTTCATTGATACCGAATGAAAAATTGAATTGAGTTTACCTTCATTGGATTGTGCCCTTCTGAAAGACTCCTTGGGGAAAGCCCATCCCACACCCACGTCTTTTCGACCTCCTTCCCATTAAGAGAAGCTTCCACAGAAGCAACTTGAATCCAACGCTAAGACGTCTGTCCGTGTTGTCCGAGGGTCTGTAAATGCTAAATACAGACCAACATCAATCATTAAGGAGGTCCAAATCGTGATGGGTCTCATGTGAGTATCTACGTCATCTTCCCTCGTGTGGGCCATTATGTGACGTGTCTCTTTGATCGTGATCTGGTTGACACCCTCACGTCCGCCCAAGTTCCATCCTCAGTCCCACTCTCCTCGAGCAATCTCCCTCTACGGGGAATCTCTGCTGTCTCTTCCTCAACTCTCGAGCCTCGGATCTCAATCCTCGAGGTTCTACCTGAGTTGAGAGTGAGACCGAGAAAGATGGTTCTGGTGCTCTCTTCCCATCTCTCCTTTGGCATCTCCCTCTCTTTCGCCGTTGCTCTCGATTATGATCCAAAACTTTGGGTATTAGTAGGCGGAACATTCGTCAGATCCAATCAGTCCCGATCCACAGATTGCCGAGTGTGGTCCACTGTAGCCCAGGCACACACACACACACACCTGCTCTCAAACGACATTACTTGTATAATAATTATCATTGCCGTATTGAGTGAAAATTGGATCCTTGGGGTTAAGAGTGAGGTGCACCAACTTCATCCAGATTTCTGGATCAAACGCAATCATTGTCTTGGTTTGTGTGGAAACCTATGAGTGTTGCTCACAGATCATGCAAATAGAACTACACTACCAATTCCCCAAAGGTATACCATCAACTTTCCAAGGAGCTCAATGTGGGAACATTGAAGGTCCAGAAATCAGAAATATATCTCTTGATCTCAATCTTTTTCCAGGTTTGTCTATTCTGTTGCTCCTGGTCACCAAGGAGGTCATGTCGTTTTGCGACATGAATGCGGATCAACTTCACTCCTCAGTCTGGAAAGACTTCTTGTCTCAGTCCGTATTTCTTCCTCAAACAGAGACAGAGTCTCTTCAAACTGTGATGAACCAAGTGGATGAATTGTCAGAAATTTTCAATTTTTTCAAACAAAGATATGTAAGTGCTCTCATCATAAAAACGACTATCAATAGCACATTGTCTGTAAACAGAAGGGAGATGGGAAAGATGAACCGGATTCGATTGATCCGATCCCCTTTACTTACTCTTATTTAGTCTTCACATATGGATCTTGTACTCCCCCACTTTCCGGTAGATCTTCTTGTCAAATGCTCTGAACAAAAAGTTTGAAACTTGTAAACTTGGTTGAATTTTGACCTTTTACTTAACCGGAGACCTCGACGTGGCAAAAGAGAACCACACTTCTATATGTTGAGCAATGCACATGAAAAACGAAGCAAGTGTCAACCAGCACCAATTATCTGATTACACACACCATCTATAATGGTGTCTAATACTTGCAGTGCACTAATAATAGTTGATCACATCCTTGTTTTTCATGGCCTTGGCCAAACTCGTTCGTTGGGATATTTGACAAAGACCTAACTTCCCTAACATTTCTTTCCTTGATCCTTTATAGGTTTTAAAAGCCTTCCGGGAACCCAACTATGAGCAGCATGAGACCCTTTACTCAGACATTCACTTCCCTTGGCTCCTCTCAACAGACGAACCGACCCTTGTTCACCAAGGACGGGTGCCTCGAGCATGGCTTGAATTCAGGGTGAGTTGAACACTGACTGACCTTTGAGCAGGCGGGCACTTAGTAACTTTCGCTCGCAAGTGGCCTCAATTTTGACTTTGTCTAATGCATTGGAGGTTGTGAACGAGATGCTGATTGCTGTCTGCTTTTTCCGTTTCCAGACGCAAGGTGACAACGCCCTCTACTTATCTGCCTACTCTGCCTTCCAAAAGCTCGCCATCGCCTTAGAACTCGTCACCAAGGATTTACAGCACAACAATGAGTATCATTTGAAGTATGGGCGTTTCTGGCGTCTCGCTTACATGGGTGCCAACCGAGTGGTGGAGGCCCTGTATGTGCTCTTGAGCTCAAAATCTGTGTCAGTTGATCCTCCCGTGACCCGAGACTTTGTTCCGATCCGGATGCGTTGCCTGGCCATGGAATCCCAACGAAACATCCGTGATTGGGTGATCCTGCGGAACGCAATTCTCGAGACGAATTTCTACGGTCGCTTGATTCACGTTCAGAATCGCTTCATCTCGGGAGGTGGGAACTAGAGATACCCATCCAACCATCTTGCCTATGATTCCGTCCACCCTGACGGGCAAGGAAATGCGGCAGCTTGAACAGAGTGGCAATATCCTTGTGTCCCCCCAAAACACCCACCGCCTAGTGCTATTATGACGTATTACGACTTCTCTGCGATCCACCAAACAAGATGGAGGACCGTTTTTTATGATTTTTATAACACGGCATACAACATTGCTTTAATATCAAAAAACGATTATGGATGATCAGTATTCTATCTTTTAAATATATAACTATTGAACGAAGCGTGTTTATTGAAAATCTGCATGGCCAGTAAATTCGTCTCGAGTTTCACACTTCGCTTCCCTTCGGAGTCGTTGTGGTCGGCGTTTATTTCTAATCCTTTTGTTATGCATATATCTTGACTAGAAATGTACATATGGTTATTCATTGACTAGGAAGTACAAGTAACATTGAAAGAGCAAAACCATAGCACAGGAGGGCTTCTAAGGCCAAAATCTCGAGGAGATGAATTTTCTTTCCAGTCGTTCCCCTCTGTCAGTTATTGTCTGGATGATAATCCTCGGCCCTCGATTCGGGAATATGAGTGAGCTCGCGAATCGTCTCTGAGGTGCAATCCAATCTTGACTTTTTGACCCTTTTAGGAAAAGCCACGTCCGTCTCCACGTTCCGACCAAGATCCTCTTGGCTCCCGTCGCTTCCACTTCCCGCGTAGTTGGGTTGACCTTCTTCAAGGGATAACTTTCGCTTGGTTACTAATTCTCGTTCTGCTTTGGACTCGTCGCTCACTTGCAGTCGTTTCTTGGCGAGTGGGTTAACCCCAAAGCCGCGCTTTCGATTCTCTCTGCCATCGTCCTCATTTTGATCACCATCATCATCATCGTCATCGTCGTCCTCTCCCCCGTCGCCTTCCTCTTCCTCCTCTTCGTCTTCAGCATCTGTATCCTTGCCTTTGAGGATAGCCTCTATTGAATACGGGTTCCTCCTGAACGTTTTCTTTCCTCTGACATTTGGGCTGGACTTATCGGGAGATTGTACTGCTTGCGAGCTCTGAGGCTCTTGCGTCGTAGACGAGGGTTGATCCGATGCCTCATCCTGGACTGACGATTGCTGTCTTTGGAGTTGGAAATTCCTTTGCAATTCTGCCATTTGAGAGGAGGCCATGGCTGCCGCGGCGGCCAATTGGTATGGTGCGTAGGCAGCCGCTGCTGCCGCTTGAAAAAACGGCATCGATGGCCCGATGTTGTCCGGGACACTTATCGAGGCTGAACTTGAAGCTCCGGCGTCAAATGGCATGAATGCAGACAAATGGGTGCTCGTCGTCGAGGTACTTGGCACCGGGTTTGCGTTGAATTTGGGGGCCTGTCGGCCACTTTGGTCCATGGCTGCGGCTGCAGCCGCTGCGATTCGATAGTGGGGCCAAAGTGATGCGTAGGTTGTGGGATTCACGGGAAATCGAGGAATGCCCATTCCCACGGAGGAGGCCCAAAGAGGGGCGGGGCTGAATGGGGTCATTGGTTCGGAAGGGATGGAAACCTGAGGAGGAATGGTGGCCGAAATTGGCACACTTTGGCCATTTCCTAGACGAGAGTTGCGGGCAACATGATGGTGGTGTTGCTGTTGCTGTTGTTGTTGTTGTTGCTGATGATGATGAAGTTGAAGAATTTGAGACTGGTTGTTACCTGAAAACAACAGAGTTGAATATTTACGAAACAAACTTTTGGGATTTTGGGTATGTTGACAATGTGTCGTGTATTTTTCGTGGCGACGGGTTTATCTCCATTATCCCTATTTTAGGCAATTGTTCTAGCTGATCTACGTTCTCTTTGGGTACTAATCTCCCTGGCTGACCCTGATTGAACATACTACGCAAATTCCGGGCATATCATCTGTATCATCTCTTCCCATGAAAAATTAAATGGACTTGGCTCGAGAACTCGAGCCAGGAAAGCCACACAAATACCTCTCCCATCCATCCATCCATCCAGCTAGCAGCCATTCTCAAACTCGAGTCCGTGTATTCTCTTCTCATCTCTACTGATCTCTTTTTATCTTCAGAATCAAGTAGCCAGACCACTTTGGTTCCATCATTATGACTAGAAAAACCATCATTAAAAGGACCAACGCAACCCCACGGGGTAGATATCACACACACACACACACACACACACACACAAGATACGTACGTATATCCGGACAAGGGGAGGACAATGGAAAACTTTCTTAATTGGGCTGGAATTTTGGTGCGCTGGTACTTGTCTGTACTACATGTGGCTATTCCACGACTTCTCGCTCCCTGATTAGCTAGTCCATAGACTTGGCTGGTCGTGCAAAGCCAGAGAGCGAGAAAAATCCTGGGCAGGTGTTTTATCCGGAAATTGTTGCTGTTCATCGAAAAAGTTTTGGACAAGGAACATGACGGTGACAGAGCTCTCCAAATGGATCATGAGCATGGATATCCAGATCCGCATCTGGTTTCGACATTTTTTCCCCTTGTAGCTATAGGTTGATGAATTTACTGCATTGAGAGTGGAAGATCAGTCTCTTAACTCCAATGTACCAATGGTACAATAGAATATCTTGGATTCAAGTGAAAGGTTTGGACCTGAATCAATATATCCAGAGCCGGTTCCATGTCAATCCGAAGCTAAAAGAGCATTACGTTAGATCTAGAATGATCGACAAGGATCAACGAGTTGATCGTCCATTGACATGGACGGACAAGATGACAATTTTCGTGTCGGAACATGACCGCAACAGAGGCCATTCTATGAAACTGCCTATTCTTTTCTGGCTTTCCATATATCCTCTTGAATGAAGAAACCACTTCAGATCTAATCTCTTTTACCTGCAAACCAATAGAGAGGCCAGAGTGCCAGAGCCAAAGCCAAAGCCAAAACCAGTGCCAGGGCCTTGCAAGAGCTTGCTTCGTTCATGATATCAATGAATGTCTTCAACATGTTCCATAGAACTACTGATCCTCGGACCTGCCTCACCAAGACTGAAGACTATAAGGGCATTGCCTATTCTGGATTATTTATATACACACAAGTACTTGATATGTACTAAAGGGTTGGGCGCTAAAACGGTTACAGCTTTAAACTCAATTTTTCTCAAGATCAAATAGGACAATTTTTCAAAAGCTCTGGATCATGGCACATCAATTCAAAGCAAAAGCTCTGGATCATGGCACACCAATTCAAAGCAAAATGTCCTATTCTGCAGCTCACAACAAGAGTTTAACTCTCAGAACCACCCAGGATAGTCGAGGAACGTTTTGGTCATTGTTCCTAATATCAGAAACATGTACCAAACCTAAAAAAACGGCTTCAGTGGTCAACAACGACAAGAAATGAAAAGGGTGCCAAAGTCCCGAAAGTGTCAGGATCAACAAATGCCTACCATAGACGGAGCTTAGGCCAACATCCTTGATGTATTGTGCAAGAAACATGCCAATCTTTAGAACAGTTTCTTCCTCAACTTGCGACCAAAAAAGAAGGACATTTTGAATGACATTGATATGGAATGATCTGACATTTGTACAGTTTTCCATGTGCAATTTTTGACAAACAGTCTCATTTGACAATTTTTTAAGGTGTAACCGTGTTAATGCCCAACCCTGAAGAATGCTCTCGTACCGGAACTTGCTGCCAAGAAGGATGACGTGTTCGAAGAACTGGTGGTAGTTTCCGAGGTGGCTGCAGTCTTTGGTACGCTTTGGCTGGCTGGATTGGGCGTGGCCTCGGGTGGATCTGGGGGGTGACCAGCATTTCTGAGAATCCGATTGATAGACGAAACAGATGGAATGTTGTTGGGATCACAAACTCGTTGGGCCAAGAGTTGTTCCCGGATCTCCCAGGCGAATAGAGCCGGATTCTCGGTTTTGATCCTCAGGATGCGTTTCACCACCGAAGGGGTCGCCACTTGCTATAAGTCGAATTGGGAAAGAGGATTACCAAGAAGGCCCCCATGTATTTTAGTCTTATCGGGTTCTAACAAACTCTGTTGGTTGGGAAATGAAAATCTCGAATAGGGTTAGGTGGCTATTTATCCCTTTTTAAATTGTAAGCTATTCTTCAGATTCTAGCCGACTTCCATAACAAGTCTAAGTCAGAATGTTCCCAGGGCTAGTTGGCACCAAGGAAGTCCAATTTATTGGTTTCTCGCTACCATATAGCAAGCTGTATTTAATGTTCTCTCAATCAGAAAATAAATCTCGATAGAGGTCAAATTGGTTGATTAATCGGCAGAAGATACGTAAGTAGCAAAATTTTCAGAGCTTCTAATTGAACAGAGAGAAGCAAAAACCCTATTCAATGCAACAAGCTCACTTATTTGTTTCAGTTATTTTCAAAGGTTAATGTCAAAACCAGAAACTGGGCTCTTTCGTAATGTCGTTGGTAATGAATGATGGCTAAATGTGCGCTTGTCTATTTAGAAATAGTAATCGTGCACTTCGATGCATGTTACTATAATGTTTATTGTTTATTGTTGACCTAATTAAGCTTTATTAGTAATCGCTCTTGACTTTTACAAATGCGCCAGAGAGAAATCAGATCTGCCGATTCTTGAACCTTTGGAGAGAATCATCAACAGCATTGAAGCCAATTGAATAGGCTGGTGTGGGAAAAATAGTTCATGATTTTCGTCAAAGTAGTTTGTTTTTAGGTTATAAAAATCGGCCAAAATAAATTTTGGAGCGTCCTGAAATCTTGAATGGTTTGTTAAGTCAATACCATGATACCATAATTCATAGAACAAAAGTAAAATACCTCTTGAGGTAATCATCACTGTCAATCATATCATACATTCTTAAAAAAGATGGTCAAAATAAAGAAACATGTTAGAAATGAAACCATTGCAAAATTGAGCTTTTCGGGGAAAAGGAAATATAAAAGATTCACTTGGAATGCAATTCCTCTAAATTTTGCTAAAACATGACAAAACCCCTTCAATTTCCCCAAAATCATCGGTTCTAGGTTATTTTATGAGTAAAATTCGCGAAAAAGTTTTTTTGCTGCAAAATGACCAAAATAGTTACAAACTTAATTTATCCTAATAAACCGTCTTTCCGACCCCTACTCATGAGTCATGATGCTAAATGTCGACGAATCTTACATAACTTTGCGGATAAGGACTTCTTAGGTATTGTTTTCTTCTTTAAAAACGTTTTTTATATGAAATCTCTATTCTTTTGAGCAAGGTCAACCATTTAATTTCAAAAAATAAAAAGAAGGTGTTTATATGGAATGCAAAAACTGATAAGACTTTTAGGGGCTAGGTTTCATACTACCGAAATATATCCTCTATGGAGGCTCCCAACTAGCTAATCTTTGACAGAGTTAATTCTTATTTGAAAGATCAAAGCCATGTCTAATTATTAGTAGGTCACACAATTTGAATGAAAAATATATTCACTGTAAAATCTAAGGCTGGAATCTGCTTTCAAATTGTGGTAAGCAATTAAAAAAGTCCTAATATTTCGCCCTCCCGATGTCACTATATTTAACTTCACTTCATCTTAAGCTCCGATTTTGCGTTTGTGAACTGTTGTTAAGAGGTGGATTCTTGAGCTTAATCAACTTTCCTATTAGATCAAGATATTCTAATTTAACAGCTCAAAACCAATATTATCTACTCAAACAGGAAAGAAATGATGACAATCAAAAGGTTTTGTTTCTCAATTAAAGCTGGTGACAGTAAGAAACCTTCCTTGAAGCCCGCTCTAACGCCCTTGGTTCATTGTTTATCTGTCGAACGCCATAGGGTGTATTATATTTGCGTTTGTTATGCTACTAACTTGCTGAAGATGATGGGTAACACATTTAATAACTGATGTTCCAATACCTCATTTCCACCACATCAAATTGAAGCATGGAGTCAAGCTCCATGAATACTATGTAACGAGGCTTAAATTTTTTATTACCAATCACAATGGATGCAAATGGGAGTACTTTAATTCACTTTTAAGACCCAATTCGAATTCATCTAATAGAAACTCAAAATACGATCAAAAGATCTTGCAAAGTGAATTAACTTGACGAAATTTGGGTTGAAGACATACTCAAGTAACTCCGGAGAGGTGGTTAATTGATACAGATTTATGTAGCAAAGACCATGCAAAATTCGAATTTTCGAGATACTCTGGGGCAGTTAGCTGTTCAAGCTCTTGATCATATAACTTTAAATTGAATCACTTTAGGCGCCAATGCTACATAAATATCTTGTCCTTGATCAAAAATATGTAATTTTCTCATTTTCGATCAAACCAGTGTTGCTTTTTTGGTCAAACCTAACCTTTTACGTTACGTTGGAAACGGCTGGTGCTTTGACTTTCCTTGCTTTCTAGCAATCCTGATTTGGAAATTCGTTGATCCCATCACTAGGCAATACCTTCACATCATTTGCTTTTCTTTGCCATCTAATTTCAGGAGAAACTTTCGGAAGTCCTCACCCTTTTCTTCAAATTCTATGGCTTGAAAAGGTAAATCTGTCCAAGAGTGCTTTGATTGTGTTGAACAAATAAATGTTACTTCCTTAACTATGTAAACCACATCATTTTCGATTGTGCCATAAGGTCCAACTTCCTGATGATTGCCATATTTCTATTGAGACTTGACAGGGTGAACAGAGATATTTATAAAATTTGGCAAGGAGATCTGAACCAGAGACCCCCTGCTCCTCGGGGCATCGTATTAATTCTGACTTGTAGGAAAAGTGAGGGATTGTCATTGGGGACGTGAGAAATTGAACTTTCCGGTATTAGCTAAACTTGCAGAACATAGATTTTCCCAAAGTCACCTATTTGATATTTGTAGATTAAGTGAGAACAAGATTATGTCGAAGCTCTCAATACTACTCGTAACAGGCTCTATTCGTAACTCACCGTTTGCGAAAATGTAACCTTTCAAAGCAGCTGTTTGTTTTTTACATTTATTAGCATCCTTGCGTTGGGTAGGAAACGATTTAAAAAAGATCATTTAAGGTTCGTTATTGTGCATACAATATTAGTTAACCTTTTTCTCTTCAAAGTCCATCCGGAAACATAGGTGCCGTAATTCATTGGCCAAATCTCTTTAATCAAGATGGAACATTTTCGAACTATATTATCTCAGTTTGAACACGGAAAATCGCGTATACCGGTTTTCATTGTTATAAACTTCAACATTGCTTCACAGCCTTATTTTTTTTATTGTTGAGTCAAACTAACTAACTTTGAATGCTTTGGTCAACGTTTGAATGTTGACAATTGATTCTTAATGTTCATTGCGAACATCCGAATTATTCTATTGTCCTTTTCATTGGGCGAAGGTAGCGCCCTCTGCTTTAGCTAGGTGGGGACAAAAAAATTTGAAACGAGCGAATGCACTCTTGAGATACCAGACTTTTTAAAATGATGTAACGGAACAACTTGTTGTTCAAATATTGTGACACAATGAACCTATCACTAATATTTTTGGGGAAATATTTCAAATCCATAAAGGGGTAAAATTTCATACAGTTATGATATCCAAATAAGAATTTAGGAAGGTGTGTTATACTATTTGCTTGATAGCGCTTCAACACTTTTGCGATCATTATTTTCCATCATGTTGTACTAAGGACATGATTTTTTGTCGAATTATTGGTGAATGGGTTTAAATACTAGAATGTTGTTATCTTTTTGTTATTTCATCGCAAGGACCTTTAAGCGACTACTGCGAACACATTTCTTTCTCTGGTATAATGTCTTAGGTATAAGTTGGAAATACTGCATTCCCAATTTGAAAACACATACCCAAATCTTTGTTGGGTAACATAATGCTAAAAATTTTAAGGTAAAACCGGTTATTAGATTAGTTCAAAATGCCTATATGCAACTAGTCATCGAACAATATCAATCAAATTTCAAAGCATGGATGATGGCTTGTAGGATGCATGTCCGATTTCAGAAAATCTTTGATACTTGGATGTTTAGACAAGTTAGGAAAGCTGACCTTTCTCCGTTATGCCATGAAAGCAGCTTCGCATAAGCGTGTTTGAAGTGCCTATTTTACATCATTGGGTGTGGTACCAGCAAACAAACGTATCTGACAGAGCTTGCCATTACGTCCCCATTGCATGGAAGTTTTAAGGCATCCATGATCCAATGAATTTACCATTTACCAAAAACCAAGTTTGTCAAATAATGTCTTCCTTGTTCCCAGACTTCGCCATTTGAATTGGGAGTTTTCATTTTTACTACATCGTACCCGAAAAAAAGACGGAAATGGCATTTTCTTCTGACCTTTAAAAAGCTTCAAAGATGGCAGATCTTGGGGTATTAATCGAAAAACATTTGCAAATCTATGAGTGATATCTTCGGCAAAGTCTGTATAATCATTATCGAGACACAAAGTCCTCCAGATTTTGACATGAATCAAACATTGGTAAGCGGAGGTGCACCCCCAAAATACAAGTTTTTTTTGGTCATATTTGGTGCGCTAATCTTCAGATCATACATAAGGGACTGACTGGCCTCATGATCTATTCTTCACGGGGGAGGTGCTTCCTCACTCTTGTCCAACGTTTCAGACTACTACCTTTGTTTTTTTTTGGTGCTGTTCCAGTAAGCTCATCTCGCGGATGTTTTGTCTCACTATTATGAGTCTTGCACGTAACCGATCTGGTCACGTGACCTTACCTTGGGTTTGGTACCTCCGATGGATCCGGGTTTGACCGAGCCAGTCTCATAGAATCGAGTCAAGATCTTGGACACGCATCCATGGGACACGAGCAATTGTCGGGAGATGTCGCAAGGCCTCACGCCCATCATTGCCAATTCGACGATCCTTCGTCGAATGTAATCCGGTAATGGGCGTCCATTAACAAACACTCCCCCCAACTGGTTCACTCCGGCTTGGCCTGAAACGTTTGGAATCGGGTACATGGTGGCCGTAGGCATAGAATCCGGATGCTAATAGAGGGCTAATCTCACCTGTATGTGGCATCCTGCCGGATTCTGGAACTTAAATGTCAAAGAGCCAAGAGAGAACCGAGGGTCAATCCCAACGCACCACCAAATTTGGACTTGGCTCTTGGGAAAACATTCCTTTGAAGGTCCGAAACGTACGGAAAGTTGAATTCTGTCGCGCTCTAAGCTTTGCCCTTGGTCCGACCGACCGATGGTTTGTGGGAGGTAGCTCCGCCCTTCGCCTGAAATCGTCGGACCTTTCAACAGATCCAAAGGGACGGAAACACGAGGGGCGAGAAAGCTGTAGTTCATCGGAAGTGGGACGCTTCCTCGCAAAAGCAGGACAAAAAGCAAAGAGGGGAAAAGATCGAACGAACTAACCATCGAAAGTGGCGGAGATTGGCGGCGAAACACGTCCTGGGAGAATGGTTTTGCACGGCCCGGCGACAGTCCACAGGCATCCTGGTGTTCGTTATGGTAATCATCTCGGAGTTGTTTTTAGGTATTTATATCGGATTTGCATATAAAGTTAGTTGTTTGTCCTACCTTAACCCATGTATGCTTTGTTGTTCGCAACAAATCTGGACACAAAATACGGCAAAGAATGACCAAGAAAAATATATTGTCCAGGCCAATACAGGTCTTTTTTAAATCACTCAATGGTTGTCAAAAAGTAATGCCCCTTTCACACCTACTATTCTCTATCGAAATATCCTTCAACTGATAAGGCTCTAAGGGTACTTTTTGGCCTTGGATTAGATTTATCTTAGGTAATTTTGTAGAATTTATTATACATTTGCTTAACTAAAAGCTTGGAAGTATGTGTGTCTGCCTAGGACTAATGGACGCGTGAAAGAAAAGAGAGAGACAATCCAATCACTCTCATCTAAAAAGGAAAACCCAAGCTTCGCCCACGCAAATCTACACAAGACAGCATTAGCTTGTTTCCTAGTTATTTTCTACAGACACTCTAATACTAAATAACAGAAATACATTTAGGTTTTCATGAACAGTACAAACTATATTTGGGAGTTGGAGAAGAAGGTGACGACTTTTTGGGGTTTTGGGGTGTATTGCACTATGTACCCTGTACTGAACTTGACATCGAACCCTCCCTTGACTTGGATTGCCACACACGTGGTTGAATGAGAATAGTGTCAATTACCGAGCATTTGTGATGAATGGAGCGCAGGTCACTTATATTGATGAGAAAAACTGACCCTCGGAGGCCAGTGCTCGGCCAACCAGTTATCTTTCCATCCATCCAAGGCAATAATGGCACTCCTCGAAGTACATACGTACACGTACAGTAGTTACCTCTTTTCAGATTGATCTATTGATGAAGCGATTGCGATCATCGTTTGCGGTCGGTCCTCGGTATTAGGTAGCATCATCATCAATAATAAGAGGTTTGTTTGCCCACTCGTAATGAGATTCGTTGCTGTTGTAGTAGTAGTAGTAGTAATAGTAGTAGTAGTAGTAGTAGTAGTAGTTGTTGTTGTTGTTGTTATTGTTTGTTGGCTCATTGAAGCACCATCGAACATGACACATTTGGTCAGTTGTTCCCAACCAACCAGATGAGGAAAATAAGCGAACTTTGGCAATAAAAATCGTCATACTCGACTTTCTTGTCTGATGCCAAATTGTTCCTTTCAAGCTAAAAAGTTGAGCCGACTTTTCTTGGAATTTATTTGAAAAACAAATATTGGTTTTGTTGACAGATATTGGTCCCGAACTTTTCAACTGTGGAACATGATGAACATGTGGATGATGCTAATTCATTGGAATTAATTTCACTTCCTACTCACAATATTGATAAAGAATGAAAAAAGTCGTCCTATCCATCAAGTTAATAAAGAATACACAATAATCAAATGTTACATGAAAATGGGATTATTTTTTGTTTGGCACTTGTTCCATACACTAGAATTTGGTGGTACTAATTGCAAAGAAAACTTTGCTATACATATTCTTTGCTAGTTATCGGACAATTCTTTTTCCCGGGTTTCGATACATTGGCCCCGCTTGAGTCTCTTTGAAAGGATTCGATTCCAGACTTAACATATTTGTTTCTTCATTAGATGTCTTTAGAAACGTTCTTTTCATACCGACAGACATCAGTGTTTGATTCCTGGTTGTTATGCTACATTCATCTGTGGTTGAACCAAATGAGATATATTACATGCACTTTATCATTTTTGTTAACCCTTCCCATTCCCTGGGAGAATATCAGACTCTAGAGCCCAGTTTTTAAAGCCAAAAAGTGAATCTTAGACCGAGAAGAGATCCAACTTATGTAGTATAGTACGACCTTTTCTCGATATAAGAATCGCTTCTTCGCCTTAAAAAAAACTGGGCTCAGTTCATCGCATATCAATTGTATTTGGCATTCTTCCTTCCCCGGCCACATTTCAATCGATTTTCGACTTGGCCACACATTTTAAGCGGCAGTCATGCTAAGGTACAATTTGAACAGTCTTGGCTATTTCTTCTACAGAACTCGAGCCCAATGTCGAAATCCTGAAAGTTCGGCTCAAAGTCAGAAATCGAAGGAGTGACATCGGCATAGCTCTTTAGATGTAACGGCGAGACGAAATGCACCAGTTAATTGACCGAGTTGACCTTTTTCATGCTAGATAATAACTCGTGATCCTGTCCCAGACTAAGTACAAATAGGTCGCAAGAGTCGGCGGAAATGGACACTAGATACCGCGCAAAAGTAAAGTAGACAATACACCCACACTCCGTTCTCGATTCTCTACCCAGGGAAATCTCTACCAAATCTCTTCTGAGTATCAAGTATTAATAGTGGTGTATTCATCGCAATTGGAAGATGTCGGACTAGAACGTTCTGTTGTTGTCCATCTAGCAAGATTCCCATTTGTTCTCCTTCCTGGATCACGATTGCATCGAGTGTGAACGTTTCTTGAATCAACTGTATTTAAGAAAACCAATTGTACTTACATTTGTGCCGCGCCAACCAGTGACCCAATTGGGCCTACTGGTCGACCGTCAAATGAATTTGGAATCCCTCCAGGTTCCATTCTTGGTATTGAGAGGGACAGTATGGTGTGAGAAAGCGAGGGCATTATCAAAGTTCCTCAGATGCTCCCTGGGGACCTTGAAACTGACAAAAGTGCTCCAATCTCGGTGAGCACAGGTTCCAAACTTTTTTTCCGAGGGATTTCTCTCTTTTTTTCGGGCGGATTAAACTCTCACGCACCCCACATGATAGTGTTGTAATTCTCAAGGCTTATCGCCATGTTTCAATGTGACATTCAATTATAAGTTGGGGGTACGGGGGGTGGGGGGGTTGTAGGAGCATGATCCATGATCCTATCGATTCAAGCGATCCCGAGAACAAATTAGAATTTGGACCTCTCCAAACGTGAGATTAAGGTTGTTCAATTCTCTGGAACAGCGGCTCTCTTTCGTTCCGTTGGTCTCGATCGTTGCATTGAGGATATTGAGGGCGTGTTTCGTTAGTTGGATTCATATTTTACGGAGAACCAAGACGTGGCGAGACTGCACGACCATAAATATTTACATCACTCAAAACCAGAAGAATCCTAACACAATTACCAATAGTAGACTGAGACGTGTTCTTTAACTCAAGGAAATCCAATGATTTGGGAGTTGGTCAAATCCAAACTTTGAGAGTAAAGGACTGGACGCATGAATGATACCCGAAAGGAGATCCGCTTTAAAGGACACATTCATCTGAAGGCTTATGAAGAGAGTCCGCATCAGGCAAACCTTTTTATTTCACCTGACTTAAGTGTTCCTTGAAGTCAGTAGCTTGGTCAGTAAAACACCATTGGTTGATTAACCAAAAGCCGCCTAATAATATAGAAGCTCACTTATCACGAGGCTTATTCATATATACACACATCAACTCAAATTACGAGGAGTGACATGCTTTAACGCAAAACGATGAAGGGGTTGAAGGAAATAGCTCTGTATTAATTAAAGTGGCAGAAAGATATAGCTAGCGTTTTTGATAGAGCACGGATATGAAAGGGATATTCAGATGTGTACATAGAATGTCAAACTTCAATCTGTGGTATCAATATTCAACATTGAAGTCCCTGTGTATTTCAGATCTAGTGTTCTCTTACAAATGTCCTTGAGTTCTATGGAAAAATTGCCATGTAGAGTTAAAAATGAGTTTTGAAGTGAAAGACTTTCCAATCCGCCCTCTAGTTGTTACCTTCTACGTAGAAAGTGTGGGAGGAGGAAATGCAGTTGAAGTTAAGGCGGGATTAACCCAAGCCTAAGGCACACTTAGAACCCTTTGATTAGATGAATCGTTACACACTGCATCTGATTTGGCATTGTCCTTTCGAAAGCAAAGTTAGGAAGGATAATGCTTTGACTAATTTGTTAACTCTTATATGGCCCCTTTTGTGCGTAAAAGTTATCATATGCTGAAAATGATCTTGTATACTAAATCGCGAAGTTCTAGGGGTGAGAGGAGAAGTGGCCAAAAAAGAAATGCAGTTGCCCCAAAATAGATAAATAATGGATCATTGGCCCCTTTTTAAAGGTGGAGACTTTGCAAAAAGAGCAACTTTCTTAGACGAAGAGCTACAAACTCCGAAACTCCTCATGATTACAGGGTTGAAGACCAATTTCAAGAGCCAAGAGATTAGTAACGCGTAAGGCTCGTAGTATATGTAAAAGAATATTATTTTCAAATTTATTGTTAGCAATAAACTTTGATTCAGGAGAACTAAAACTCATCTCGTTCGAAGAAATCCGTTAAATATGAAAGATATTGATCAATGAGCTTGTGTATATTAGCAAAGACACTCGAAAATATTTCATTGATTTCACAATAAACAAATTGAATTGTGCGTGGGTAGAAACATTTAGTTGAAGATTACTCGGAACGTGGGAAAGACTGAGCAGGGGCCTCATTGACATTTGAATTTGTTTTGGATGTGAGATCTGAAGAGTCCTGACCCTTAGAGATGGCTGATAACAATTTTTCTCTTTGTGTGAACTTTTCGACAAAACGTAGATCAGAAATAACCGAAAAAATATCATCTTTATTGTTCTCATTTGAATGTCGCCTTTCATCACTTGAGATTCATATTTCGGACGGAGCGCTTTTTGACAAGAATGCGCCTCCAATTTGCGATTTTGCTTGTATTTAAAATGTATTATCTTCAGTTATTAGAACTTGCAACCAAGTCAAACGAGCTTATCGAAGATTTTGGTGGTCAAGCTGGGAAGTACAGAATCCGTCTCTTATTCAAAGGGAAACCAAAGCTCTTAGTTTTGGAGTTAGAAGTAGCGTCATGCAAATTGTGTACTTCATAGATCAGCTCAATCGGCACTAGCAGGGTGCCCAACAATGCGAACAATAACTATAATTCACAATGTTTGAGTCCTGTTCATAAGGCAAATGTGAGCGCTTATCTCAGTGGTAGTGTACGTAATCTCTCATCATTTCAATCAACAGAATTTGAAATCTATACAATTTAGGTCTATTTTCACGGCAACCCTGCTTGAGGACGATTTATGCTTGAGCAAAACCGAAGTGAGTAACGAGCACAAGCGCTCTCTACTGTCCATTGTGGGTCAATGAGTTGGAAACACCTCAAAAGCATGTGGTTCCAAAAGAATTATTGATGATTGCCCAAGAGCGAAACCAGTCTGTACAGCAAGCGAAATCCACGGATATGCATTCCTTCTCCGTCCAACCACTCTCCAGAGCTCGGCTCTCTGTGAGTTGTTCATCTATGGCGATTTGACAATGAAATGAAAGGGAAACGAGGAAGATGAACAACGGACCGCTGACTGCTGTTTTTATTGAGTGGTGACTAAAATTGTAATCGACTCCGCAGATGCTCAATCTTCCAGCAGGAATAATTTCTCATGGATGTGCAATTGAGCACTCGACAGTGTGCCACATCACACGGAAAGAGAATGACCGTGTTTTCAGGGGAATGCTTTTTTTTAAATCTCTACTTCAGAACATCCAAATGTTCCAGGAATGTGAGTGAAGGTATCAAGGGAGCTTAGGCGAAGAGTGCATTGAAGTACAAGACTTAGTTGTATGTTGAAGGAAATGGTTGGGGTTTGAAGTATGAAATCACTGGTTACCATGGATGTGATCTTGGCATAACATCATTCTTGTTAGATATTGAATGTTGTGAGGAAGACATGTCATATCTCAGGACGGTAAAACTGTAATGACTACTGGAAATCAGCCGATTACTGCTCAAACCAAATATGCTTTGGTGCTGCAATATCAAACAACGTTCACAGAATCTCACACGGATATGCACCATACAATACATACCCCAAGAAAATCATTGTAAAATACATCATTTCCCTCTGGTCATCCCCGCGTCCTTTCCTCTGATTATTTTCCACATGGTTGGGCACAGACAAAGATAAGACGTAAGTGTGACTTTAACGACAACTTTCTATGCCATTTCCGGGCATCTAAGACCCTTGTAAAAAGCCTCTCCACAAGGATAAAGTTAATCAAGTCATGGATTTAAAAATTCAATTAACTAACAACGTGATTTACCGGAAGGCATTTTAAAGGCAAGATTGAGTCTCTGCCTCCTCGGTGTTCTGATGCAAAATCCATCACTTCCTGACTTCATCAAAAACATATAAAGGACATTAGCACAATTAGGATTTCTATTTGCTTCCTTTCGTATATATCATTGAAAAAGGATATTTCAACAATTTCAGCCTTCTTCTCTGTGTCTTGGATGTTCTTAATAAACACATTGTTGGCTACTTAATTACTACATGTATGAACCACTAGCTGAAAGTTTTCAATAAACACAGTTTCAAAACTTACTCTCAACCTCCATACTTTAGAATGACGTATTCCACTTCAAGAGGCATAAGTGCTCTCCAGTGGCCAACGCTCGGCTTGATTTTTCAAGCTCATCTCAAGGCCCATTAAGGTTATGACTTCAAAGCGTCATGCCCAGTAATTTCCCATAAATACACCCACGTCAATGGTCTGCTTCAAACCCTCGCACATTCAACCACAACTCATTATCCCAAAGCCAAACATATCTGGCCAGTATTTGGTCTCTGGCAACTGATCGAGTGTTGTCAGCATGGTTGGTTACTCTTGGCGAAGGATGGATCTGATGGTGGTTCCATGAGGGAGTCCCTTGACATACGCAGACAGGCGTCCAACGAGGACCACCGTGGCAATCCATCCGGAAAGATTTGAATTTGATGCTTTTTCGTCCTGCTTGTTGGCTGGATGGTTCGCTTGGTTGGCTGGTCGGAGTTCACTTGAAAAGAAAGGAGCGATCAGGGTTGAATGCTTGTTATCGCCCTCCACGAGACGTAGCAGTAGTGGTAGTACATGATGATGTCATGGAGTATTAACTTGCTGAAATCTCATAGTTTACAAGTACCCCTAGCCAGCTACTAGCTAGCTGTATTGCATCAACTTGTGCTTGAGTGCACTGGCATAAAAAGAGAGAGCCCATGGAACAATATGCGTGATCCACGCACGTAATTGAATAGAATTACCGAATTAAAACTCTACACTAACTCCAACCTCTTCTAAAGGTCAACAAATATATTGGTAGCTGGATTCATTAATTTGAATTCAAGTGTTCTATTTGAAAAAAACATATCAGGGGGTTGTTTGTTCGTCTCCCGTCTGTTATTCGTATTCGTGTGAGTATGTGCCACTCCACATTTATTTATTTTCATCGTCATCTTATGCTCACAACAATTTGACGAGGTGCCCACCTTTTGCAGTTAATAGGTTGTAAAAGGCACCTTCATTTTAGGAGTACAAATATCCCTTCATTAATCCTAAGGCGTTCACTTGGCTCAGAAAACATTGCTTTAGAGTAGAGGGAGGTGATGGTGACCGAAAAATGAACTCCCAATGCGCTTCCACAACAAGAATGATGGGTGATGAAAGCTGATTGTGGTTGGCTCTTGATCTGGGCAGTATTGGGGACGGAAGAATTGAACAACCAAAGCGTTACTCTCTATTCCTTGAGGCGGAATCCAATGGAGGTGATTGAAGCAGAAGAAGTCAATGAGCGGAAACCCCAAACGTAACTTCATACATCATGGACTACAAAGAGGGTGGGTTGGCTTTCCTCATGGACAATGCTCTCGTCCAATCGGTAGCAGAGGTGGGCTTACTTCATGTTAGCCGTAATAGTTATTGCGGTGATTCTTTCTGGCCTTCGAATTCATTTATATACGTAATCATTCTTTTATACTTATAATTTTCTTGCTGAAATCCTCCTCAGAATAATGACTGTCAATAATTTTGGTGCTTTTAAAAACTTTCGGATCCAGAAAAATTCGTTTTTGAAAACTCATTGTTGATCAAGTAAGATAGTTCAAATCGCTTTCCAATTTACTGTCAAGGATGAAAAAAATTGGCCTTCAGTCTGTGTTTTAATCTGTGCTTCCAACCTGGTGAAATTAAATTTTCTGAAGTCTTCAAAAAGATATTCGTAAATCTCTAACATGTTATTTCTTTTTTTTGCCAATAAATACAATTTTGCTTCATATTCGTAAACAAACAAAGTACTACCTCTATGTGTTCAGACCCAAGACTAACACAACGCAAAGAAGGCTTTTAAGAAAAAAAAATACTTGTTTAACAAATTTAGCGATCTCACATCAATGAACTTCAGCATTTTTGGGACGTTGCCCACATATGCTCTTAGCACCGACGTAGAGGGGATGAATTGATAGCGTTTGTGAGAGTATCACTCCATTCTCCAATGACAAAACAAGGTGAGGGTGTCAGGTTTCACCTATTTGGGTTCTGCTTAGGTGGAAATGGTGTGAAGTGGGAACTAATGCACTTTTGCTGTTGCCAAATCCCTCTATCCTGGATTAGAAGGTGCAAATGAATTGTTCGATTCAAAAACAAAGAGACACCACGAACAAAGTAACGTGTGCCTCTTGCATGAATTTCATGGTGTCTTTCTAATTGTATGCTAACCGAGCTTTAACCTAAAGCCTCCTCATGCATAGTTGATACTTTCCATTTTAGTGCAGATTGCAATTGGCATTTACGAGAACGCGTAGCCCATAGAGCTGTTACTACAGCATTAATGCATGAGAACTTAGAAATACACTTCTGATTGCTCAAGACCTCAGCAGTTTGGTCGAATTTTTTTTTCCTTCGGTGATTTTACGTGGTGACCTTTTTGAGAACCTTCCTCGCATTATTTATGAACACTCAAGTGTACATAAGAAAGTTCGAAAAATGCAAATAAATTTGTGTAACGTAAAACAGCCATTTTGAAAATTGAAGAAAGTACGAACGAGGCAAGCACCCAAACATCTAAATACGAGGACAAAGTACAAGGCCAAGGTGAGAGAATAAATATAAAAATTAAAGATATTCATAAACTTCATTAAAAGTGTTCTTTCATTTGCCCTGAATCGGCATTATGTTTCACCTACCCTCAGATGGGAAATCAAACTTAAGTGAATGTTCTCTACCACGGCACATCTGTGCGCATTTGCATTTCACATAGGAGTTTAACTGTACTTGGCCGAGAGAGAAACTGGATTGATCCCACCAAATTCATGCTTGATGCTTTATTCTTGCTTTGATTGGCGGCAAGGACCTTTTCCACATGTTTCGGAATGGCATTGATGAGCAGAGGCCACTGAACTCTCCTCTGAGAAGAAAATATTTTCTCCAGAATTTGAAGTACTTGAACTCTGCTCAAACAGCTCCTCGTGTTGTGTATTTAAAAAAAAAATCAAACGCAATCGCAAATGCCCCTGACACCAAACGTAAAATCACTTTATTCACCATCGAGTTACAACTGAACCATTAACCTCAACCATATCATTCCTCAGCCTCTAGCACGGAACTGCCTCAAGTATGGATAGTTTTTTTTCTGCCCAACCAGGATGTAAGAAACATTCCTGGCCAGCTGTCTTGCCGTCCATCTGCCACTGACTACCAACCCTCTTTCATGGTAAGAGTACCAGCCCAACTACCAATTGATCAGCTGTTTTAAAGGTTCAAGATCGCGCATGCAGTCAAGCTGCTCAGGAATGTGAAAACGACGGTGCTCGAACGAAAGATCCGTATACTCCCGCTAGAGACTAAAGTGAAATTGTCAACAAATGGTTAAGATAAATCAAAAAAGCGAGTTCAACAAAAACTAACTTTATTCCACATTCCCCATCATCCCAGTTTCCGAAGGTTAGGGGAGACAGGCGGTTATACTTTGATTGACAAGACATACTTTCTTTCCGTTTTTTTCTTACCCTTTCCCGGAACTAGGTACCTCAATATGTCTCCGTGACATCGTGGGCCTGTAAAAAAACCACGGCAAGTTTTGGCCTAACTGGGTTTCGTTCCTGCGTGTGTGACAGGCTGTACCATCGTCGACTGACTCAATAAGGATGAGCGTTGAAGCACTGTGGATTAATATATTGTTACTTGTTTTCAAGAAATAATTTACACAGTGAAGAGCAATGGGCTTTTTTATTGTGATATTTTGGTTGGTTCGACTGTAGTTGCATGAATGGGTTATTACGAAATGGTTGGGGGCTTTTACATCAGTGTTTGCCTAATTTCTAAAGAATGTCCCTTGAAGAACTTTGGGTCCCGTATAATTCGAGCATGCGTAAGAAAGAGACACTGTGTTCTAAAGATGAGCCTAAACATTCCACAACTAAGAACCTTTCATTCAAAATGTCTTCTTCCAGATGATTCATCAACAATATGAATACATTGAAATTGCTTGAGAATGATAAAACTTGGAGGTATCCCAAAGTATTGGAGATTCAGTTTGGATTTTTACCGTTATGAATCCTAATAAATCTCAATGAATTTGTCATTTGATGATCTTTAAAATTAAGAGAAACAATATAATGCAAGCTCTCTTTTTATCAGCTTTATAAGTAAATCAAAGTCAATCTGTAATCATGCATTAATCATGCATAATCAAAATATTTGCAAAAATGCATAGCCCATTTTAAACATTGATTTACACCCACTCCTGACATATTTTGGGGCAAGTTTTGTTTTGAGGAAAAAGGTAATGATCTTGAAAGGCTGAAACTGATGGATTTTGCAAAATGTATGGCCAGTGGCTTTGTACTCTGCATTCTCTCCTGTCTAGACTGAAAAAGCAATCAAACAACAAATGTGCAAAATACACATGGCAATGAAATGCTTTGGTTATGAACGTTTTTAGAGAAGAGTTTGTTTTTCTACACAAAGTAAACTGCATCCTCAAATAAAGGTGCCTCCTTTTTGTGGAAAAGTGCTTGCATTTGAACACTTACTTGTCTTGATTATTACTAAGGGAACATAACACTAGTGACAAGGGCTTAGAACAGGGGATAATATTTCATTCTAGTGAACCATTCACTTTGTTCAAAAAGGACAGTTCATAACATCAAAACAGCTTGCCAAAAATGAAGTTTTGGCTGATTAAACTCATGGCCAGGGCTTGCACCATAACTGTCACTTTTTAGATTTAAGTAATGCATTGCCCTTACCTTTAACTTTTTTGAAAAAGTAATGCGTTATTGTTACTGATAGTGTTACTTCTGCAGATAAAAATATGGTCTAAAACTGCAAAAATCATGTTAAGCAGTTTTTTTTACTTTTAGTAAATATAACATGAAACAAATGACAAATATAGAAAGGTACAAGGGTAAAAGGATGTGAGGGTTCAAGGATTAAAGGATCGTTTGGTTTTAATCTTTTTTCACCTTTTGTTTTATGGTTTGAAAAAAAACTTGTCATAGGGCAAGTTTTGAACTATTTTGAAAAGAGGAAAAACAGGGTTACATTTTGAGACTGACTTTTGCCCTGCAACTATTGATGTTATACATCACAGAAATTGTAATTTGATAACCCTAGTTGCAGCCTGCTGCAATTGTTCATTTTATTTCATCAGTAGCAAATAAGTCATTACTTTTCTTAAAAAGTCTGGGCGGAAACTTTCATGCATTTTTCTTTCCCGCATTTGAAAATAAAGAAAGTAAAGGTAACAGGAGAGCTGAAAACACGTTTCTTTACCAATACCATTACTTTTGCAGAAAAGTAACATTTCATGGGTAGCTTTACTCAAGGCCTGGTTAAGAGGAAGGCAGATTATAATCAACAGAATTAGAGCAATTGTGCTTCTAGTGGACAAAGATTGACAAAACAAACAACAGGATGAAGATCAATTAGCATAAGTTGGTGCAGAAGCAAAGTCAATCAAGCAAGGCAGGAATATGATCATCAGTAATAGACACTGGAAGAACAATTAAGATCAACAACTGTAGTCAGTCCCATGAAGAGCAATTGAGCAGCTTTTACTTAGGTCACATTTTTGTAATCCAAAATTGCCTTATTTAGAATTTTACAGTTATCAGTATTTAGATAGTAAAAAGATATTTGCTTAATGCAGATTTTACAGATGGCCATGACATCATTTCAGCACTTTGTTTTTTATCAAACTTTGTCAGCAATTGTAATCATTAGTGTTCTCAAACTTATGCAAACAACATTTGTTTGCATCCTGGGCCATTAATTGCGTCTTTTGGCATTCTAAACCTTTATTTGCATCATATGCATCCTTGGTTTGTTTTTACATTTTCATACATTTTTGGCTTCTTTTGACTGATTTTGTGTGGGCCGAAAATTTGTATTTTGATTATTTTGCTGAGAAATTGGCACCCTTGACATATGTCTGGTTCCTGTCTGCCATCTCTTTCCTAAGACACATAGACAATTAAACAACACACTGGAAATGTTTAATGAGCATATTTCATCTAGTGCCCTGTATTAGACGAGTACGACAGTGAGTTCAGCGCACCACTGCGGCAGAATTTTGAACCTTCAATTCCGTTCCAAAACACCGAGTTTAAATGCGTCCCAGTCCCACACCAAACTCGTTTTTCCTAATGTTATTGCCTTAAAGGTTAGTTTTAAGGTTGAAGTTGCATTTCAGACATCCTTAAACGTAGGTTAATGTTTTAAACACCACTTTATGCGCCACTTTGTCCATTTTCTGGTGAAAAAGTGCATAATCTGAATTTGGTGTTGCTGTGATTGCAGGTAATGATGCTTAAAGAGTAACTTCGGCCTTATAACTAACCAATAAGCGATAAACATTTACCAAGATGCATTTGGTTTGGATCTGGGACGCATTTAAACTCATTGTTTTGGAACAGAATTGAAGGTTCAAAATTTCACCGCAATGGTGCGCTGAATTCACTGTCGTACTCTTCTAATACAGGGTACTAATTTCATCCAAAGAAAACATAAACAGCAACCCACTAAAAACTTTCAAAGAATGGCATTGGCTTAAGTCAATGTCTAATGATAACAAGTAGGTTTCCTTGGGAATAAAACTGGTGATCTCTTGGAGACACTTGAATTTTCCATCCATGCTGCCATCCCAGTAGGGGTCTAATAAGTCTTTATATAACACCATCTATCTTTTCTCCTATCTAATAACTCACTCACTCCATCTATTCCAATACTGGTATTTCTAGTTCTTTTTCCAATACTCGTTCTACCACTTTTCTTCCCAACTCCATCTGGAATAAACGTACCCTTTGATAACTCAATAGTATCTAGGACACCCTGATACCAGCTATCCAAACTTGAAGTCTCCCTACTGGCTTTTGATTACTGGGGGGGAGGGGCAAGTCATTGTTGTTGTATTGACAACATCTATGATTGTTGTGGAACTTCAGACTTTGATTACTCTTCAGATGCTGATCCACTGGAATCAGCGTATACTGTTATTAGAATATATGTGTCCAACTTAACAAATTGCTGAAAGTACATTAGTATGCCATAACAGTATGAAGCATTTTTGATGTTTATTGCATCCTTATTTGCATCTTTCTTTGCATCTTGAGCTCCTTTTATATGCATAATTTTGATAACCTTAGTAATTGTCATTAGACAGAAATTCTGATGAAAATGTGAATATTGAACATTTTTTCATGTATGCCTCTTGAAAAATCAAGTCTGAACTTATCCTGGAACATATTTATCAAATGTATTATCAAGCTTTCTCAGTCACTTGTTTCAACTTCAAATGTTGCAAGATCAAGATAAGCACATATATAAGAAAAATGCAATTATGTGTGTCACATCATGCTCATTATACTCTTAAATAGTAGTCTACATGAATGGACAGCGCCTGATTGTCAAAAATTGATCCTGTTCATATTTCTATCTTGTGAAAACAGTCCTCTTGGGTCAGAAATATTGGGTTTGTCAGTTTGCTTCTCATGCTCTCACTCTTGTAAAAGCAAGCATTAGGAAAAGATGTGTTTGGTTGTTTGTTCTTGTCATGAATATCTTATGTCCTGTGTATCAATTCACAAAAACCACTTTGAATGTTTTATGCAATTTGACTAAGCTTGAAATTGTCACAAAAAAAGATACAGATGGCTTGTCCCAAACTATGATGTCAAAAAAGATGCAATGACACTCAATTTAAATGCAACAGGAGATAGAAGTGATTCAAATAACCTTTAAAACATAAATCTGTTGTGATTCAGTGGAGCAACAGTAGTGTCCAGCCAACTTGCATCATGCTTAGATAAAATTTGTCCATTGTTCTATGTAAATCAGGGGCTTGTTCAAACAAACATCATTTGGATATGGGGACATTTGGGCAAGCCCAAGCAGGTACCATTGGTTGCTGGTACCAGTACCACTAATGTAAGTTTTGAGTTTCAAAAACGTTTCTTTGAAGCTGACCTTTCTTTGACTGAAGGGAGATCAGCTCTTTTTCTTTAAGCACTAAACATGTATCAGTGGCACTGGCAGGGTCTTTTGTTTGCTGGTACCTTTGCTTGCATAAATACCTGAATTGAGCCATGATAACAATATGTTGTCACACCTACTCCAAAATTGATGTTTGTATGAATTATATCACTTCCAAAATGGCAAAATTCATCAAGGTAATTCTTGAAAGGAAACAACAAAAAACACGTTTCTTCTATATATTTCAATTTCCTCACCTAACCTCCAACCTGCGATCTCCAAACCTCCTTGTTTCAGACCAACGCCACAGGCCGTGTGCCTGACTTATAATAGTGTGTCTCCAACAGAGGTAATTGTAAGAGGAATCAAGAAACTTTATTTGACGCATCGTCCTGCCATGGGAAATCCGTACGCAGTGTCCGTGAGAGTCTCGTCTGAGCTCCTTGTGTATCTTTGGGCATTGTGACGCCATTCTCTCGTCATCTTGTGGTTGGATTTGTGTTTTGTCTTGACATTAAAAATCTTGCCTTTCGTGAACTAAAGTGGCTATCAAAGTAGTGCGCAAAAGGTTGAATTCGGTCGCTTTTTAACCTGTGTGTTTCTCTTACGTAAGTCAAAAACAGTATAAACTTTGACAGTTCATGTTCAGATCACTTGGTAAGCCCGCAGATCGATCTCAATAGCTTTTGGGATGTAACTAACTACATTTGAAATAAAATTCATCTAAGCTGTTATGGATTAGAAAAGCTCGCTTAAAAATTACAAGCTATTGAAATTTGAATAACTTTTGAGCTATATTTTGCTTACATTAGTTTCTCAATAATTGGCCATTTTGGTAACCATATCTTGCAAAGGACAAACCTTCGACCAACATTGACAAGCTATTATTTTGATCAACTTGAGCAAAGCTGGTTGTTCACAACACTGTAAATCAGCGATCAATGACAAAAATCTCATACTAATTTGTTTTTGAGATATTACAATTACATCTACCACAATATGTGGACGTTTAAGCAAGCTCTGGCAGGTTCGTTTGTTTGCTAGTACCAGATTCAGGGATGCAAGTTTGGGGCTTCAAACGCGTTTTTTGAGAAGCTGACCCTTGTTTCACATTGCTATATGAGGAAAGGTCAGCTTCGATAAAACCAGTTTGAAACGCCAATTTTGCATCACTGTCATTGGCAGGCAAATTTGTTTACTTGTACTAGCGCTTGCCTAAATGTCCGAATACGTACTCATTTGCAAAGTGCTCTGAATTCAGATACAAATAAAGTGTAATTTCAATAATTATTCTCTACGCTTAAAGGTGAAAGATTTCAACTTGAGGATTCAGATGAAACGCACAAAGGAAGCATACACCTACATTAAGCTTTTAATTGTTTTACTATCAATTGCATCGCTTTTGGGTTGGGAGGATGGGCTCTTGTCGATTTGATATGAATGTATTCAGCAACTTTTTGCGTGGGCCGCACAGAGAACTACCAAATTCAATCATAATTCTCCACAATACAATGTTGAGCTACAATTCTCTCAAGAATTCCGAGCCCGTCAATGATTTAAATACCGTCATATTGTTTCCAATTAACGTAATTGCGACGATCATGTTCAAACCATGGTTTGAATTCACTGCAGTGTAACCGAAAATTGGAAAAGACGAGACTTTGGAATTGTGGAACACAGACTTGAAATTAACCGCAAGCAACATCTCAAAATGAAATTTTGTCACATGAATGAACAAAGAAACCAAGTGTAGAAAAATGGAACTAATTGAATCCAGAGCCAAAACAAACACTTTAAGTGATTATTTTTGGATCCTCCAGCCATTAGATAATGGCTAGCCACATTCTTTGTGCTCGCCCAGCATCCACACCCAATTATTAATCTCTTTGACACAAAGCTATTCTATGCTTCGTTTCAAACGAAGCACAATTGAGTGTTTTGAAACAAGATTTTTTACGTTCTCCCAAGCGAGGTCAACTCACTTCTACTGCCACATTCTTGTCCGAATAAGTGAAGCTCAACGCACAGACACAGTTTAAAATCAGACATTCGTCATAGCTGTCTTCTTGCGACGACCATATTGTTTTGCCCAAACTGGAATGTTGACTTTTAATTGTGGGCCACGTCCTTGAGAATAGCGATTTAAATCTGCAATTTTGGCCCACATTGATTTTGGGTTCAATTGCTGACGACAGGTGGTCACTAAAAGGTTCAAGATAGATAGTTTGAGATCATTCATTCAAAGAATGTGCGAACTTAGCACTACTTAACAACATGAGGCTCCTCATGTGACATAGAAAAAACCGGGTCTTGAAATCAAAACAAATATTCGCTGAGGGAGAGACTAAGTTTGTCCCTGGTAAATGGATGACGATCGGATCAGAGAATGTACAAACGACAAAATACTTTCCTAACAATCCATTCCCGAGGGCAATTCGTGGCCCTGGGATCCTCACAATTAAGCTACGTTAAGAAAAGAGGAGATGGTTACAGTGCAATTAATCAGCAGGTGGCCGAGTTGCAGTCGGGTTCATGGGTTTGAGTCCAGGTCTCCCCCTCCCAATTTCCCAAGCGGATATTAGCTATGATGTATGTACACATTTTTTTGAGAGTTTGCAAAATATTGGTCCCCACATATTTTTTTTAACTTGGGCAGTACTTTTATTTCAGCTAAGATACACTCAAAATTATGATACAAGCACATTCAGCCAGACAATATTTTGGCTTTTAACGTCTATTTTATCCATCATGCTGCCATTCCTTTTTTGCCACGATAAGAACCTGCTCGCATTTGCCGATTTAGAAGTTTTCAACAGGCCTTAATGATGTAACGCTTTTTAGATTGGCAAAAAGGTCGGAAATTCTTGGACAATTCTTACATTGACCAACAATGTATCTTTCAAAGGAAAATGTAGTTGTCCAATCAGATGTGTTCTTGTACAAAGTATTCCCCTCTTCAATCCTAACGAATCGGTCTTATGCCATCTCTGAGAAATGGATGGGTGAATATGGAGAACAGAGAGAGGGGAGGGGAAAGGGGCACAAGAGCGACCAAGGGAATTTGGAGATGTGCTCTTACTCGCCTCCGCTCATCTGCCTGGCATCAACATGTGGATATTTTTCCACCACGACTTCTCCTGATGAGCAGCAGTGCAAGAGGAGGGCTGACAATTATTTCATGAATCATGACAATCTCAGTGAGCTGCATTTTCGTCACCAAATAAATAGGTGTGGTCACGAATCGCTGTCATTTCAATGCCACTTGACGCCATAAGTCTTTGACACACAGTAGATCCTATGAGCCAAAAGCAAGTCACCAGATCGTAAATTTCCCTGTGTTAAAAAATCTGCTATTACTTCCCCAATCATTCATGCGTCTAAAAGTGAACACAAAAGACTCAAATAGAATAATGATTTTACCCCGCTGTCTCGAAAGCTCATCAACCCAGACAGTTATTGGTCAGGGTAAATCCAGGTAAAACATTTGCCCTTTTAATCTTTCGTTTGATCGCTGCAGTTCCACCATGTTCAGTGATATTTCACTTTCATGACATGACAAATTAAGGTTAATGTCATGTCCAAAAGCGTTTTTGTTTTTCAGGACATTCGTACCGATTATCTTGTTAAGGTAAGAATAGGGCAGTGTTTCCAGTTTTTGATACGGCTGTTAAAACAAAAGGAGCTGGAATAAGTTGACATTGAAAATAATCTTTTTGTTATCTTGATTACTCACTTATAAAAGATATTGTAAAGAAATGTCTTAATCAAATGTTGCTATTACAATACCTCAATATTTTTACACATTGCATTTGTTTACACATTTTGAATATTCACTGACGTTCACGTTATTTCTAGTACAGAGCAATTTTGATAAACATATCTAGCTTCAATGTATTCCGACTTTTGGTCGTCTATGTAAGGCATTCATTCCTCAAGTCGTAAAGAAACTACGTATGTATTGGGTATGCAATATATCAAAAAAAAAATGAAGGCTCACAACAACGAAGGTGAAAGACCAAGAAAATACACCAAGCCTTAATCCCTTACTCAATGATGAAATTGGCTTAGGGGCCCCAAGAAAAAAAAGCGATCTCTCATTCCTATGGGAAAGCAAAATCCAATTTCCAATCACACAGACCCCCCCTTCCAAAGGCCAAATCCCTGTTGAATTAGCCATTTCTCATATTTTCCACCCACGTCAGAATCCATTGGCGACCAAAATTTAGGGTCTCGATCTTGCAAAACCCAAGAAGACAGTCTGATGGGACCAGATGTACTGATTATTGGTGTAAGCAAATCGAGGGATGGCATGGTGGTGTTGTTAGAATACTTGTGATGCCCGGGGTAGGGTGGGGGCGGAGGGTGATGAAATCGTCGGAAGAAAGTCACCACCACCACCACCATCCTCACGATGACTTCTTTTACCAACATCGCATTCCCATCCATCTCCATAGGTCTCCCAGAGGCCAAGTAGAACGGGAGAAAATCGTGTCACCAGTTGCTTTTGGAATCAAGAACTCTTCAGATCGTCCTGACCTCCTTGGACTTTGAGTCGGTCCAGAACTCGATCAATCACGACAGTGGTGTTTGCTTCGCAATAAGTCTAGGGCATTAAGACTTCATCGTGTGACACACCTCTCGAATTGGGAACGGTCAAACATTGGCCAACTACTCCTACCATCATTGTTGCTCTTTTGAGATGGACTGTACGGGCGAATCTCCCGCAACGATCTAATTCGGACTAGCATGATCGGTGGGATTTTCGTCCGTGTGGAGCCATCTCCTGTCATCGAGAAAAATTCTACATTGAAAGGGCATTGGTTTTTAAAGCAAAGGTAAGTGATGGGGGTTGGATTATGACTTCAGAGATTGGCGTTCAGGCTAAAATTAGCAAAAATCATGGCTAAATGAGCTTGAGACTCTAAATGGTGTTTTCCTTACTATAAGCTTCGGGTTTCTCTTATCAGGAGTTTTGCCTAATCCAAGGTTTGAGTGTGATGGTAGAGGGAATGATTGAAGAATGGAAGACTCATTTGTAATTGTTGAGGTCACTGACGATTTGAAATGTTTGCATCCCCATGAGTTACCATTGAAAAATAATAAATGCTATTCTGTTGGGTAGGGTTCGGTGTACAACTACAGGCAGCACCCATTTACTTAGCTTGAAAATGGAATAGGATGTGGTTCACCGTTCTTGCCTGTGGATTCCATGATGTACAATATCTATTTATCCAATAGGTGTTACTTTTGTTCATGAATTTAAAAAGATGGGATTTGAAGAAAGTTGGTTTGGTCAAGACTTTTTTGACAAATTTGCTTTTTCATGGCATTGCGTTTCAAGACTAGAGCAAGGGGTTGCCGGAGTTTCTCTAAGAGTGATGGCCATTGAATAACCAATTTTTCTTCATGATAGTAGATTTTCCAGGTCTGTTTTTGACTTGGAACTGTAAATAGTCAAATTTGGCTTGCAGAAACTCACTTTCTACTCAACAGTAAAGCATTATTTGATAGCAAAAGCATCAGACAAATTCAGATGAATTAAATATTTGTGGAAAACGGTAGAAGCTCTATAAAGTAATAAAAAAGTGCACAAAATTAATGACCTAACACCATAGGTAAAATATTTTCCTTTTTGATTTTTAGATCCTCAATTTTGCCCAACTTTTCCCCCAAGAAATTATTTTGCCCCCCAATCTTTTACGCAAAAAACCTTCTGATGGTTTCAAAAATCAATTGAAAACAAATCAATCCTCTCTGAAGTTAGATAATGTTGTTCCAATCTTTAAATGAAATATAAGTCCCTCCCCAGTAACTTTAGGCCCATTTATCTCACTTTGACTATTATGAAATTGTTCAAGAAGATCATGAGGTTCAAACTTGTTGAATTTCTTGAAGTCCACGAAGTCCTTCCTCCTAGTCAGCATGGATTCGGAGCACATTTTAACACGGTTACCCAACTGATTGAACATATAGAGCAGGTTATTGACTGACTAGAGAGCCATGAATCAGTCGATGTTGTCTATCTCGACTTTTCCAAGGCCTTTGCCATGGTAGATCTTAGTCTTTTAGTTAACAGGCTCCATGACATTGGAATCCTAGGCAAGATTCTCAATTGGTTAAGAAGTTTCATTTGTGATAGTGAAACAATTAGTTAAGGTCAAGGGATCCCTTAGTAACATATATGATGTCAACTCGGGTGTTCCTGAGGGTTACATTTTAGGTCCACTCCTTTTCATCAGCTTCATTGCTCCACTTCAGAAGCTTAGTGGTAAATGTCAGTATCTTTTCCTATGCTGATGCAAGGACACTAAAGCTCTTTAGAGTCCCTGAATGATGAAGCAAATTTAGTTTGCGGTAAGAATGGTCAGAATTCCAGTTGTCTGATAAAGGTCCTAGACCTAATCTACTCTTGGGTTGCTAAGAGTAATATGGCCTTAAATGGAATGAAATTCCGTTCCATGACCTTTGGGCCGAAGCCATTAGGCTCTCCACTTGTAGATGACGAAGGTAAAGACATTCAGCAAGTCTCGTCCACAAAGGATTTAGGTGCAGTCCTTCATGATAATGGAAAGTTCGATGAGCGTATCCTGGATTTAAGTCAGACTTGGACAATTCAGTTTTTTACTGAAATTCCTTATCACCCAAGAGGGTCAAATTTCCTTGTTTGTCCATGATGTAATACCCATTTAACTCAAACTAAACTTGGACAAATGAAAACACGAACAGTAGAAAAAAATCCCTGCTGACAAAAAATCTTCTACCTACAAATTGAAATAATGATAAAAATAAAATAAAATAGCTAGAAAATTACCATGTTCCTCCCTATGATTTTGAATGTCTATGGCGAATGAATCTGCGTGGCTTGGATAGCGTGACCAGGCTGGCCCAGTAATATCTTTCCATGCTTCCTTTTTAAAAATTAGCATTATTTCAAGGGGGCTAGCATTGCAATCTTTTATTACATCGTGCTGGTTTTTAGCATTAAACATTAAACCCAAAAGGGAAGAAAAGCAAAAAAATATCACATGGGAACGAAACTGGGCTGTGTTAACAATGTTGTTTCATTGGATCCATTTGCCATTCCATGAAATTGATACCCTGTAGCACAAAGAGATTTCATTGGAATGCTTACCTTATATTAAGCAAGCAAAACTGTTTATTCTTTTTGCTTCTTAATTTAAAGGGAGATTTAGACAAACTTCTGTAAATGCCAAGACTTATGGCACACAAAAAGATTGTTTTAACCTGAAATCCTTTATGATCACTATAAAGGATTTGTTTTTATTAAAAGATTAACATTATTCTAGCATTTCCGAAATCCAACTAGTATTTCTTTAGCATTAATTTTGCTGGACCTAACACCGCCGGCTAAAAAAACTGGCCAGTCTGAGCGTGACTAAGATTTTTCCAATTTCTGGTCGGGGGAGTCAGTTCAACGCTAATTCAATGGTTTCTGAATTCTCCGTTTTACTATTCGGGTACATCTGGCGACGTCAAATATGTCTAGTGTACCGTCGTCCATGGCCGATCAAATAAAACATGAAAATAAAGTTAAGTAATATGAATCAGTTTTTCGTCTTGAAGTCCTGGGAATTCCACTCCCAGTAGCGATAAGGAAGTCCGCGAAAAAATACTTTCAAATTGTAATTGAATGACATTCAATTCAATTACTTTCTTCACAACACATCTTTTGAATAAATCGTCTTCGTTCTTATTTGAAGCTTTTTATCAAATGGAGTAGCAGTAGCCAACTGACTTAGCCTGAACAAGCTGAAACGCCTTCCAATGTTGAAATACAGGGATAAGGCGCACAAATGTTTGTTTAGCGGACAGAAATGTAATTGTAATTTGTAATTGAGATATCTCAACTACATCCTTTCATATGTAATTAATTACAATTACTTAGTGTGATTGAATGGGTATGGGAAAAATGCAGTTGTCTGATAATCCATGACTATTTTCAAAATCATCTTCATTATAGCTTTTCCGTATTCAATCTTTCCCAAGCCTCATTTTTTTCTCACTTGGGGATCTTATTGGACCAACTTTAAGACCCTAGCTCTCAAAACTTTTGCTTTAACAATGTCTTCGGATCTATTCATATGATCTATTTCAGGATATGTAAGGATTCATCAATCTTTAAAAGTTGAAGAATCACTCTCTATCAGTCGATAGATTCCCAATGACGACAAAAATATGCTCCAAGACCGAGAAGAAAGTTAGTTTTATTTCAGAATGTGTATGTTGGGAAAGTGAAGAGTAAAAAAAACAAAAAATACATTGTAACAACCAGGTTAATTAATTGGTGGCATTGAGATGGAAAAAAGCACATTTGTGGACTACTTCAGAAATGACGACATTTCTTGGTCAAGTACCGACAATCAAAACTTAAACCGGATAGAAGATACATACAAGCTACCATAGTGTACATCGTTCTTCAAGATAGTTTTGGCTGGAAGTGAGAGGACGTTGGACAAGCCTTCAACCCAATACCATCAGCGTGGTTTAGAAAAAAAATATTATGCTCAGATGACTTTTTCAATCACTTTTGACACAGTGGTTAAAATGCTCTTTAAAGCTTTGACGGAAATACCCTAACACGTCTTGCCATTGGTGTAGTTCGCAAAATCATAACGAATAACTTTGGTTTTATTGCATTATGGAAGTCTAGCCCACATAAAAAACCATAAATAATGTCTAAAAGTAATAAAACAACAAAAAAATATCAAAACCTAATCAATGAGAATGGGAATGCATCAAACTAGCATTTACTTACCAATTATGATCGGGTCTATTTCACCGTTTCTTTGTTATATCGGATGTAACGGTCCAATTTTTATCGTTTTTTGATCCAAAATGCCCCAGTTATATCAAAACTTAAATTCCCAAAGACTTGAGACAGATTTTCAATTTCAAAAAAGTAAAATATTCTTTTTCTTTTTTCCTACATAATCCAAATAGCTCAAAATGCTACATTATGTCACTTAAAACACGTTAAAAGTGTATCTTTTGAAAATTTGTTCTACAACCAACCGAGAACTTCTTGAATCATCAAAAGCTGAATCCAATCGTTTGTAACGTTTGACGTTTGTAACTTTGCAACGCAAAATATGATGCTCATGAATTCAATTGCGGGATTTCAACACTAAAATGTTATCACCATAAACCAGTTCTCATACTCTCTAAAAAAAGCAACAAATCAGGGTTCTGAAGTTTCAAAATCCAAATGTTGGAGGAAACCCATAATGGGACGAAGGTAGAGCTCAGATACAGCTCGATTTTTTACAGACTTTCCCAGGCAAGAAACGAGTCGCAGTTGATATTGAAATTTGTCGGTAAACCAAATACTGCATGAAGTTTAGGAGTTAACAAATAGGCAAATAATTATACTTTGTTTTAAGAGTACTGCAAATTGCATTCCTTGTAGCGGTTAGTAACCCAAACTAAACCCAAAGACAAAGCGACTAAACCTTTCTGGATGCTGGACGGAAGTTGATAAGAAAATTCACAAGGAAAACAAGTTAAAAAAAACAGATAAGGACACAGTGACAAAAATGCTAAAAGTGTTCTAGAACATGACAAAAAGTAAAAGCCAAGTCGAAAAAGAGTCGAAAAAATGGAAAAATGGCTGAAAGGTGGGAATTTGGCCCAAAATGTTTTCTTTCCACCGAAAGGACCATAAGTTGAATCTTTTTCAGGTTTTAACCTTTTGTCGTGGTCTAGTCATTAGCAATCGTAAGCTTGAAATAAATAGTGATAATTTTGTTCTGTATTTTTTTGGCAAAGATCACCAAAAGAAATGGCTTTTTGATTTAGATTGTTTTTAATGCGGACTTCCTTACCGATACTGGGATTGGAATTGCCAGCAGTTCAAGACGAAAATTTTATTTATTCTAGTTAACCTTTATTTTCATATATTTTTTGTTAGACCAGAGAATTAGAGTTGGCAGATCTGGCTAACCCTTGAATATAAGGTAAATCAGGAATTCTAGTCAAAAACTTGTCCAAGTCTGACTTCAATCCTGATACTGGATCAACGCCTATATTCCAACTGGCTTCGAACTAGCTGGTTTCTCGAAGGCCTGAAGGTGCTCTCAAGACGTACGTTAAACCTCTACGATCACTAGAATGGACCCTAAATCCTGGGTTTGGACAAAGCTCATGAATGCTTTTGAAAACGTTCAGTATCAGATACCTTTCGTACCTTCTCTGAATACTGTACAATCCCAACCTTTCTAATCTCTCCCAATACGAGAAATCTCTATGCAATGAAAATTGGAAGCGCACTTAGTTAGCACTTGATTATAGATTATAAAATCATCTATTACACCGCGTTATATGGGATCAAATGGTTCAGATTTCATCGTTTACAGACCCGAAAAGCCCCGGTTATATCTTCATTCAATTTTCCAAAAAATGATATTGATTTTAATAATCAGAAAAAGAAATAATTATTTTTGACAATTCATTATAAAAGCATCCAAAGGACACTTGGTTGAGCAGTCAATGAAAATTTCACAAATGTCAAAGAGGCCTCAAATAAGACATCTTTAATCAGTTTCAACAAAGTCTTCAAGAAACGACCTGCAGAATTCATTTTTAAATCTGGATTGGACAAGTTTTTACAACCCTTCTTGTCCATTTTCCAGACAGAAAGGATATCACACAACAGCCTTGCTGGCCGGATTATACATATTTCCATTCTAAATTAGTCATTTATTCACGTTCGAAGGTGTTTAATTATCACAAGGTCAACGTAAAGAACTTGTCGTTTCTGTAGGTTGGTGTTCCTCCGATCCTCTTTCCCCTGAGATTTTGGGCATATGGCAGGAAAGGAGGATCCCTCAAAAAGAGCCCTTTACCGTCGGGCGTCCACGCCTTCACTTTGGCCATGATCCCTACTTTCGGGGAAGGCATAATCCAGCCCGCCGAGCTAAGGACCACGTCACACGTGGCCTCGAAAACACTAACACTGTCCACCAAGAATTCTTGGCCTTTCAAAGGCGGAAAATCTTTTAAGCGTGAAGTGTTTCCCATCGGCACGCCCATGATTTCAGTACCCAATGACTTTCGGTAGAATTCCTCAGCATCCTCGGTCCGAACAATGTTAATAGGAAGAAAGTCTGAGCAGAAAACCGTCACTAGTAAAGGATGCACTTCGAAAGGGCCTTCTATCAGGTCCATTCGACCCAATCCACCCAGAAAGATGGTTTGACCCAACCTCAAGTTGAACGATCTGGGTCTGATTGGGAAATCCGGCAAAACCCTACCAATTTCCTCCTGAGTGAGCAGGTTAATAATCTGATCATAAGACACGGATCCGGGAGTATCGTAGCACCATTTGCCATGGGCAAAATCCGGATCCATTGGATCTAACCTTTTGGGTAGCTTGGGCTGATCGGGCGTTCTCGTTTCCAACTCCAGAGCTCCTCCGGTTAGGGGTAGGTATTTGTCTTGTTGATACGGTATGAGGGTGTTGGCAATGGGCGGGCCCCGACAGCCACTGTATTTACGAGATCGGGTGTGCCTTAGCTTTTCCATGCGTTCGATTTCCTGCAGACGGAACACGTGGCGTGTTTTTTTGAGTCTTTGGAAACGCATGTAGATCCGATGAGGATCGGGTCTCATCAAGGGGAATTTGAGCAAGTTCAAGGTCGTCCCAGGAACCGGCGAGACCATGGCCTTTTCGACATTGTCAATGGCCTTGATTTTGCACAAATCGGACTCGAGTAAGACATTAAAGATGGAGCTTTTGCCCACATTCGTGGTCCCGATCAGATACACATCCCCACCCACCACATTCCGGGTCTCATCCCAGCTCTTGAAAACCCGGGACACCAAGTTCTCCATGTTGAACCCGGTGCGCGCACTCACCAGAATCGAGGACACTACTCTGGGATTGATTTGCACGGGTCCCGAGTTGCACTTCTCGAGAAAGGCCTTGTCCATGGCCTTTTGCACCCGTTTGAGATAGTCAGAGGAGTCTTGGGGCAACAGATCGGCCTTGTTGCCCACCAACAACACCCGCTTATTGGTGCCGATCATCTCAAAGATGTTGGGCCAAACCGACCCCGGGAAATCGGTCAGATCCACGATCAAGAGGATCAACGCGTTATGATGATGCTTGACATGCTCGATGGTCAACGGGTAATCCTCGGGGCTCACGTTCATCTTCAAGGCGATATTATATTCCCGAATCACGTAACATCGCTGACAAATCAGGAGCCGCAATTCGGACTCCTTCTTGTTCAGAAACATCTCCGTCGGTAGAAACCCGGGGGCTTTGGGGTCTTGACAATGTAAATGAGCACCACACCCACCACAGGGCACTTGACTAGCAGGGACCTCCGGGTCCGCCGTACCATATCGGAAGATTTCATCCTCCGATAAAGTTGAGCGAGGCTCAGGCCGATCCGGGGGGACCAGATCAGAGATGACCTCATGATCGGGTTCGGCTGGAACCCCTTGTCCAGGTCTGGCTGGTCGTCGCCGCCGCCGACCCAGTCCATCATCGACAGTGGGCGAATCCGAGATCCGTCCCCCCCGTCCCGGCAAGTCCAACTGATGGACAATATCATAGGGATACACGGGTGGCTGCTCTTCAGGTGGTTCTAGGGGACGATACGTATCATCTAGGGCGTGACTCTCCAACTCGATTGTCTCTACCGGTGTAGCTTCAGCCCCGCGTTGAACTAAAGCCGCACCGCCGAAGAGATGCGGCAAGGCTACGGACAGATTGTCATCCTCGCGATGCCGCAAGAGCAGGGCTAGATCTTCATTCCGCTTCTTTAATTCGAAGACTTGCGTTTGGATTTCACGGGCCGAGGATCGCTTGAGGGTGGGATCCAGGAGGCCGTCCACTTCCGAGCCGTAGATGAGCAGATCTTGGGCCCGGGAATTGACACTCCGGCGAAGCTCGAGACGGGACAGACCTCGACCATGGTGGTGAGCCAGTGGGCGGAGTAGCGGTCGACGAAACACACGGGCCAGGGAACTCATGCCAAATGAGTTGAGAAATGAGGGGCCATCCCACAAATCACATGTTGGTGTTTTTGTTTTGATTTGATCCTGATTTTGGTGTTGTTGAAAATTCGAGTCAGCGTTGCCAGATTAATAAGGCATTGGAGGCCAAATGGCCAAATGTGAACCCGAATTATTAACGGTGAGGGGGTGGGGTGGGGTGGGTGGGGTGGGTGGGGGGAGTGAGGGTCGCACTGCCTGCTACTCTCGGCTCATTATTAGGTGGTCGTTATTGTAAAGTGGGGAAAGTAGCCAATTGGGGGCCTAGCTCTTGGGCCATGGTAGTGTATATTTGGTCCCCAACCAAGTGTCGACGGCTCACATATGAAATAGATTTGGGGAATCAAGGCCAGACAATCTGTTGTCTTTTTTAAGGATTTGCTGACTGTGACAACTGTAGGTCGTTGACATGCAGATGTTGATGGAGCTGTGGCGATCCTGTGGAATTCTAGTTTGTCCACTAGATAATGTCAAAGCAAAGTATGACGCATTAGGTAAGTGTAAAACTCCCTCACATCCTACAAATGACCTCAGTGGCAATGCAATGTCGGAGGCCATCTATTTTTTTTCGTGTTAAAAATGGCTCTTTTGAAAATTATGATCTTGGTAGTGACCATCTAGCAACGCTGGCTCTAAATATCGTTGTTGAAAAGGGTTCGGGAATGTTTCTGGATGCATCTTCAAAAATGTCTCACTCTCAGAGCTTGTATGGTAGTATCCCTTGCGACTTTTGGGGAGCTGCAATATTGTTATCACAAAGTAGCTTAGCTTCGCCAATTGTCATGTCCAATCCTCCTGTTAAAGGTACCCTTGCTTTTACTGTTGCTTAGGACCTCTTATTAGGAATTCCCGACGACCAGTTGTGAGGAAGATTCTGATATTGTTTGTGCCGCCTATTACTCACTGCCATCAATCCACCCCGCATTCAAATCGAAGGAATTACGTCCTTAAGTCATTATAATCAGGCACGAAACAAGCTGTATGTCACATCTGTAATAACATAAAAACACAGAGGAACTAGCGGCTTTTCACTGTAAAAAAAATAATAATTCTCGTCAATGTTTTTGGCCGTCCCATCAGGGTGCGCTATTTCCACGTCAAGACTCGTTGACGGCTAGCGACCTCTACCGAGAATTGTATGAACAAGGTACGTTCTTGGGCGCTGAAATGCCTGCAATGGCATCAACAAAAGGTAGAGAAGAACCAGAGGAACCAACCGCTCCCGCCTGCCTGCCTGCCCGCCCCCTTGGGTCCCAAGAGCCACGTACAAGACAAATAAGAGAAAGGTTTCACAGGTATGGATGCTCCAGGTATCAAAACCATTGTCATGTTTCAGTTTGGACATGTATTTTCACACCATACCCCTACTATTCAAACATACCCTATATGCTCCTCCATTGTACCACAAGCTGTCAAAACGCATGTTCAAAACATTGACGCCTCACAAATCATTTCTAGCATCAAAATCATTGTGTATCGCTGTGGATATAATGGCCTGAGGGTGAAAATACGTTTACAAAGTGAGTCATAAGCTTCATGAACCACGTTCCACTTTCTTCATGTCCAACAATGTGTGAATGAAAGGATCGATCAAACTTGGTCATGTCTTTCCAGTCCGTCGTTGCCCATCCTTCGACCCAGCCTCTTCATCGGTACCTCAACGAGATTGGCGGTCCCAGATCCACGGCCCTGGCCCTTGGTCCTGGTCCAAGAGCTTGGGAATCCATCATGGAGCTGGAATTGGAACGAAAACCCATGGGAAATGGGCGAGAAGAGGTATTAATCGAAGACGAAGAGGAGTTGGACGAGACCGGATTGGGCGAATCGTCCATGGATCAGACCGGATTCTTGCTTCAACGACTCCAAGAACTCAAGGAATGGCAAAAGGAACAGGAGATGAAGCTCCTAAGGGATCAACAAAAACAGATGCAACAACTCGTGGATCAGGGTAGGTGGACCATTTCCAATGATGACTTTTAGCGATATGAACTTTTACACTGAAAGAGAAATTGTTGTATCGCCCGAACTGTCTTTTCATCTTGTTCAAAATTAGCTTTGGATGTGAATTTGGCCCATTGAAACCCCAAATCTGCCCAAGGGAGCTCTAACGTGGCAACAGTGAGAGTTCCATGGACATATTTCACACGAGGAGAATACAAGACGGTTAGCTAAACTAGGAAGGTTTATGTTGACAATATTTCAGGCCCTTAAAAGTTAGCAGAGATGTTTCTGTAACTAGTGTGTGAAGTTGTGATTTGAAAGAGAGAACTAATAGTTTGATTCATCATTTTTCATTAACTGCACTTTCTCGATTTTCACCTCCGGATTTTTTTTTTTTTTGTGTGTGTGTGCGGACTTCCTTACCGCTACCGGGATTGGAATCCTAGCATTACAAATCTTGTAAAAACCTTGCGTTTTTACCCCAAAGGTGACAAGATCCCAGTAATTGTATCCGTTAATACATCCTAGAGAGAGCTTGGCCAAAAGTGCAAGTTAGCTCCTCTAGTCTAAGGTCTCCTTGGATGATCCGAGGCGTTTTTTTTCAATTTAATCTCACAACAAAAGAATATCAGGGGTCATTTTGTCAAACCCGACCCCACCCATAAAATGTCCATTTCTTATTATCATAGAAAGCCTAGACGATGATACGACGATCGATCAAGATTTCTCGAGTCTGAACTCGTATGCGGCCACGCCTCAACCGCAGCCGGACATCCTCCAACAGTACTACTCGAGCTCATTTGAAAGTCCGGATGAGGACGAGGAACCCGAGGGGCAAGACGTCGGACAAAGATCCATATCGAAACTCGACTCATCCATGCCTAGTTGGGCCCAGACCGAGTCGGGCCATGAGCCCCGCACCATCAAATCCAACCCTAGGACCCCCAATATCGAAGAGATTCCCATTGTCAACCCAAAGAAGACATTCGAAGAGCTGCTAGCCGAGAAATTAGGCAGTGAGGACGCGGTTTCACCCGCACTCCAGGATGTTCCAAAAGTGGAACAAGTGCCTCATGGATCGCCGCGGACCCGATCCAAGACATTTTTACGCAAAGGCTCCGGACTAGCTCGTTATGGAGGCGTGGGCAGTCCGCCCAAAGCGTTCAAACGTAGTCGTTCCACAAACAGTGTCACGCCCAAGGGTGATTCCAATCCAAGGTTAAAATCCAGTAAAAGTTGTTCCAAATTGGATACTGGACGAAAAGTGACGCCGGGTAGTGCCAAAAAGACTCCGCCCAAGCGAACTATTAGCAGTTACAGTGTGAAATCTCCGCCTCAAAAAGTGTCTCCTCCGAGCCAAGGGAATAAGTTGGAAGTTGTTCCAAAAAAGGCCAAAGCCATCGGTTCCATGAAGGCCAAAGCTCCAAAGACCACGAATATGCTCTTGCCCAAATCGAGCCTACAACCGCCAGAGGCAAATCATGTCCATTCAGATAAGGAAAATGAGAGCCCCGTTTACGATTCTGTGGAATGGAGTTTTAGAGAGAAAATCAAAAAGGCCAACTCCAAACATAAGGTAGGGTTAATTGGACAGACTGGTGAAAATAAAAAAGTAGTTACTCAACAAAACAACCACAAGGTATTCAGACAATCAAATTCCTTAATCCTTCAAATGACGGTGTACAGTAAGGGCGGAAATTGTCTTTTTTTATACTATTTCACTTTAGTTTCTTTCGCAGAATTTGCAATGCCTTAAAGTGTAGATGCCCGAATTTTCAAGCCGATCAAGCGCCAAACGCAAAATTTATAGACTCATAAAACTCAGTACAGGGGAGTGCATATAGCTTATGAGTCAGCACTCTTTTAAANTTTGTGCACTCCCTGGTTAAATTGTCTATCAAGTTTCGACGTACCAACTCAATCACAATGTTGAGTTTTTGATAGAAATGAATCGACTTTTTTGTCTTTTGCAATGACGAGGAAAACTCTGTCAGTATGATATCTTTATGGCTAGACGACGAGGGACTTTTTATTGTCAAAAGAGGAATAATAACAAGAGATGAAGGATTCTGGGGAATTTCAGAATCTAGAATTTCATCCTACTCGACACTATTTCGCCTAAGGGCGATAAACTCCCAATTGGGTTAGCTCCCAAGTTCGTTTTCAAGGGCCCCCTGACATTCTCCATTCTCCAGTTTCCAGCCACTTCTAAATTTCGCTTCATTCATATCATATTTAGAGCAAAGCTTTTGGTATTCATCCATTCTTCTCGGGAGAGAAAAGTACGTACAACATCATTACGAGTCTGTCACAAGTCACTTCCCTGGAATCTGATCATGATCAAGCATAATGTACTTTTTATTGGCCTTCTTTCTAGCAAGAATTAGAGGAGCTCGCAGCCTTTGAGGCTCTGGAAGAGGCCGCTTGTGACTCCTCATTTTGCTCGTCATCCTCGAAAGTGCAAAATCTTATTGGCAATGTCAGCAGTCTTCCTTCGCCTATCATCAAACCCTCATCCAGTTCCACTCCAGCCCGACCAGTCATTCATTCCCTCCAAGGTAACCATCTGAACGTGATTTGTCAAGACAGTCGGGACGAGCCTGGTATCAATCATGCATCAAATCTTTTAGATTGCCAAGCGGACAATCCTGGAGCAGAAGATCCAAGCTTGGGACCGAGTTTGCTCGAGGATATTCAAAAATTTCTCCTCCAACGAGGCGCAGTCATCAAGGATGATAATGATGTCGATGATTCACCTTCGGATGAGCATGACGTCGAATCCGAGGACGATGATGACGACACATTGAAAGATCAAATTGCAGGACGAGCACTGCCGCTTCAACTTGAGGAAGTCCATGAGGATGATCCTTGGGGTAGTTTTGAGGATAGGGAGGAGGCCAATTCGGGCAAGAGTAACCAAGTGCGGTTTCAGGATCGGTTGGATTTCTCACCACCCCGAATTCCCAAGAACTCGCCTTCTTATATGATTTGGAGTATCTTCTCCAAAGAACGAGAACGCATGGGTCAACAAGCGACTAAATCTTCCTATGAGAAATCCGCGAAAGCCAAGACCAATTCCAATTCTCGACCAGGTCGACGTGTTTCCAATTTAAAAACTAATTCCAATTCGCCCCTATCTCAATTGGCCGACTTTCCTGGGGGATTTGACGATCAAAAGTTCGCTGATTCTTTTTTGAATGCCAAGCTGATTGAACTGGAGAAGGAAATAAGTCAGTTCCGACAAGAGAATATCCAATTACAAAATGCACGACGCAAACTAAACCAAGACAAAAAGCAGTTCCAAAATGAAAAAGAAGAGTTGGAAAAGAGTAAAATGGCAGACAAAAAGAAATTGGAGGAGGACAAACGAAGAATCAAAAGAGATCGCGCCTTGTTGGAAAAATCAGCCAAGCTCTCGACGGCCATCAATGGTCAAAACGATAAGAAAGCCGTTTCCGAACTCGAGGAACTTCAAACCAAGGTAATTAACTAACTAGTCTGACATATACTAAAATTATTTGGTTGTTAGTTTGAATGCGAAGTGATCCATTACCGCGTGACTTAGACAGATGAGCCAACAAAAATGTGTGCTTTTTTTATGACACGGTTTTCCTATTGCTTTTACCGCTACTGGGAATGTAATTCCTAATAATTCAATATGAATTCTCGAGCGCTTGAGGGTGTTCTCAAAACGCACGTTTTGGCTCTACGGTCGGTACAATGGCACAAGTCTGGATTATTTGGCTGTCGGAGGTCACGTGGGTGGAGAGTACCTAGAAACCCAGGATGACAACAATGATCTGCTCGCAAAACCCCCAGACTTGAGCATTGTTTGGGCAACAGTTTTAGTTTGATCTACAAGAAGCTAGATTGTCAGTACTGATGTGAAGCAAGCACCCACAGGGCAACTAGTCTCTGATGATTAGCTTGCCCAATTGTACGGGCTTGCCCCGACTTGTATTTGTATACAAGCACTTGAGAGGGAAGCATTGTGGTCAAATTTACTCCAAAATATGTCATACTATGGCAAGTTAAATCAACTTATACAGGAATAGCAGGAATCTGCACCGATAATGACACTGTAACGTGGGTTTGGTTCAATGCCTGGTTTGTTTCTGGCAATCTGAATTGAACTACGAACAGAAAATCCCCATTTTACTGTTTTCCTGAGCTAACCATCTGGGCCCCCCCTAGATTAGCAGTGGATCTCTGGTTGGGTTAAGCTTGCCGAAGTACTTGAAAACAAGTAGAACTTGGGTGTTTCTGATCACTTGATACTTGCCCTTTTTCCATGAGTAATTGTCAGTTCAAAAAAAAAACCTGGGCATTAAACCGGCTACTATGGGCGCAAAAGGGTAGCTGATTTGGAAATTGTGTTCCTAAAAGTCTTTGGGAAACTCGTTGGGACATAGCTTTTGAAAACGTTCAATTCAATTCAGTAACCGATGTAAATTGTATGTAATTGTTGGGCACGTTCGCGAATTATGCAAGTATGAAGTAAATAATTTGCACTTCCCGGAAGAGCTTACTAAGACTGTCGTTACTCGTTTAAAAATAGTTGAGTACTTTACCTTATTTTTTAAGGAATATCTCGACAATTAAGAAAGACCTTTGAAATTGGAGGCCATTGATGATCTGCTTTAGAATGTAAAACCAATTTGCATTGATTGGCTACTCTTAAGGTCCGTTTTTAGCGTTCTTACGTCGGAAATAGTGTATGCTAGCCCTTGAATATAGGGTTGATCAGGAATTTTAGTCAAAAACTTGTCCAAGTCTGACTTAAATCCTGCTACTGAATCAACACCTGCCACATACTCCCTACGAATATTTGAGGGCAGCAAATTTAACAATGAAGGAGAAATAATAGAGGTGGACTTCATTGTTCTTACAACCCTCTATTCTCGTTGGCTTGATGGTGCTCTCAAAACGTACATTGAGCTTCTACGGTCCCTAGAATTGACCCTAAAACCTGGGTTGGGACAAACCTCATGAATGCTTTTGAAAGCGTACAGTATCATATACCTTTTTTTTAATCTCTGAGAAGAAAAAACATTTTCGACCACATAACAAAATATTCTATGAAACATAACTTTTCACCTCAAGATAACATTGAGCATATGCCATGTTTTCTGGCCTACATCCGCTTCGACTCCAGGATACTGAACTATGAATTTTCTAGGCAAGTTCGGGTGACTTGAACTCGTTGACAATTGAAAAATAATGATATGTGTACGATTTTATGTAAGATGGACGGATATTGCAAGATCGAATGGGACAACAGGCATTATTTTTCAGGAGTGCTCAGAGGAGGATTGTTTTTTGTTATTTGTTCAAAACCATTGCTTTTGCATTGCATTGATGACTTTCGAAATTTGGAAGAGGACATTAGTGATATCTTACCCTTTTGGAAGGGTGTTTTTGCTTATAGGGCAGATCCTATAACCATTAGGATGACCAAACTCGAGAGTGTGCATCAAAAATGGTATGATAGTATTGTTAATAGAAAAGCTTCCCAAATCTCAAGAAACGGAGCGTTTTGTGAGATGATCTGGTTGGTGTCCCCGCTAAGTTCCATTCAATGTCGATCTCCAAAGCAGAGATAGGGAAATTGCTTTTGTTCCATTCGATTTGTTGAGAGCTCAAGGCAACGGGGACAGATTTATGACCGCCATTAATGACGTCATCAGTCGGTTCTAGGAGGGGCAATAATCCCCGGCCGAACCAAGAATCCTTGGTAATCCCGTAGTCTTGGTGGTGTTCCCAAGGTGCATGCTTGTAAGCTTGCTTTATTTTTGGGAGCCGATTTATCTGAGTGTGTACGGAGGTTTTCAGGTCGAGGGGATTAGTTCCATTATTCAGGAAGGAAGGGACTCCGAGTGACACCTGGACGGTCACTCCACATAATTAGATGGAGGGCCAAAGCGAGTGAGTGTGGGTGTTTTGTGGATGTATGGGCGTCAATTGGAAGCCCGGCCATTAATACCACAAATGCCGACTTGTGTCAATCCGATTATGCCGCTCTAATCTTACAACTTGACGGCACAGATATTTCGTATCATTTTTGTTTTCCACGTACGAATTGAAGATTGGCTAAAAATATGTCAAGTACATTTGCCGAACTTCCTACCTTTTGGTCGGTTTGGTAACGTTAAGGATTTGACTCTAGAGACTTGGTCTGTGAGTGAGTCGCAAATGTTTTCTTAATTCCTACGACGTTCGAACAAAAGGCAATGAGGGGCTGAAAACTAAGTAGTTGGTGAAAAACATCATTAGTTTTAGTTGCAGTTATAAGAGACTTATATAGTGAGTAGAATTAAGAAGGTCATTTTCTATTTGGGTCCATATTTCTTGATAAACAACTGGATAAACAGACATTTTCATAACCAACCAGCACCTACAGAATTTGTTTAACTCTCACTGTTTCAATATTTTTTGGACTCGAAAGTCCGAAGTGTGCAACATCGTTGTTGTTCAAAAAAAAGCTAAAATTTGGCAAAAAACTGAAATCCGTGTAATCTGAATGTAACAAGAAATCGTGCCTGCTGAAGATAATACTGTTTACCTGCAATACGTACCACGTGCTTTAGGAGCCTTAGTTGGTGAACTAATTCTACTATTGAAAAAAATGAATTTTTGAGGGTTTGTTTTTCTACGTACGCACAAAACTATGAGAGATCGGTCTTTTCAAATATGAAATCTATCAAACCTCATCAACTACTAATGCCAAGAACGATCGATCGCATTTCCATTGGACAAGTGGAAAGGCTAGATGAAAACATGCCTTCAATTCATTGTAGATTTCTCAAGAGAAAAGTGCCTGATAACTCCTAGGCATTCCTCTTGAGGGGCGATTCCTACGGGTTTCTATCTTTGGTTTCCAGTTTCTTAAGCCGCATTTGCCAAGTTCTCAACCTTGCCTTTCAACGTCCTAAAGCTTTGGGAGCCACATGGGATAGAAAGGCAGGGATACAGGCTAAAAGAAAGAAAGAGGAAAAAGCGCTTCGAAAAACCCATTGAAGTCATTAATTATCATCATTGCTCTTCCATTTCCTCGTGGTTGAAGGTTGGAGGTTGGGGATTGTCCCTATTGAGTTTTGAAGCCAAGGCGCCGTCTATGAATAGGTTTTACTTCCATCCACCGAAGCATGAATTTTGGGAAAAGAATGAACTTTTAATAAGGGCCGGAAACTTTTGCTATTAGGAAATGAAAAAAAGTTTTCCCAACCGGGATCTTGAAGTACGACCCTCCATTACTTTCTACGTATTAATAAATCACCAGTGTCCATATTCCAGGACAAAAGGCAAGACCTACTACCACTGACTCACTTGTCCCGCACTAAAGAAGTCTATTCGAGGCTTGGTCCCAATTCCACAATAGCAATTCTTTATCCCAACCCAGGGAATTCAATTTGAATGCGGCATTCGCGATTCGCAAACGAAACAGTGCGTGGTGCGTCTGTGTGTGTGTGTGTGCGAGTGTGCTTCCAAGTGCTCTTGACAAGTTTTGCATGGGGACCATTTATTTCCCGTCAAAGTTTGTTCCATTACTTTCGTCGAGTCCATTTGCCAGTGGCTCCCTGACTCGCTTCCTCTCTTTGCACCTCATGCATTGTTGCAAAGAGGTGGTATGTGTATGACATTTTTGCATGTCAAACACAAAGAAGAAGCATCTATTCGCTTACCAACGTTGGTGCCAAGCGATGGCTTGCTATGGCAAAATTAACTGACGGTAGATTAGAACATCATAAGGAAAGCGCAACAGTTCTATTTTCAAAGATGTTGGCGATTTCGTCTGCTTGTTGATTTTCAAGCCATTCATTGTTGAAAAGCAGAAATCCAGCAAGAAAGTGGAGACGCGTACAAAAATAAACCTATTCTCGAGAAAAGTGTCTCGATGTAGTTCTTATTGAAGTTGCAAGGAATTCGGCTAAAACCCATTCCACTTGCAGTTTGTTTGCTGTATTCCAGATCTTTTTTGCAAATCTATTGCAGCTATATGATTTAGAAGTTTTCAGCATTTTTTGGCATTTTTAATTGATTCTGCCATTTACGCCATTTCAAGAGGACTTTAAGCAATCAAGTATTTTACAATTGAGGAAATTCGGTCAACTTCGGGATTTGATTTATAAAATTAGACACATCTCAAAGTTTGTCAAGCACATTAAGGCTCTGCCGTCACTAGAATTGACCCTAAAACCTAGGTTAGGACAAAGCTCATGAATGCCTTTGAAACCGTGCAGTATCAGCTACCTTTTGTACCTTCTCTGAACAATGTACAGTCCCAATATTTTTAGTCTCTCCCAATATGAGAGCTCTCTCATTCCTGTGATGTTCCTAGTGACTATCTTTGGAAGGGTTCGACCTTTTGCAAACCTGCTGAACTTATTGAACTTAATCAAGACAATTATTGTCTGATTTTGTTTTGCTGGCGCTGAATTCATATTTCTTTTATTGGCAATTTTTTGTCCAGGCTACTGACGACTGATGGGGTTGAACAAAACATGTACATCTTACCAATATCGCATCATTGTTCGTGTTATATGAAATTTCCTTATTCAAATGTTGCGTTGCGTTTTTCTTCATTACTTATCAGCGTCATGCCATGGTATTCGATCTTCTTTTTATGCTCCACGTTCCTGGGTCCCTCATTAGGACATTTCTATCCCACTCTTCTTGGAAGATATTTGACATTTCCCGGGTCCTAATTGACAATACATCTTGTTTTGCTCCCTTTGTAGCTGAGTCGTTTGCAGGAAGAGCTCCAAAAAAAAGAGACCAAATGGACCAATTCAATCGGCAAGTTGCAAGAAACCGTCAAAATCCTGGAAAAGGAGAACCAACATCTCCACGAGGAGAACTACAAGCTCAAGATGAAAACCGTCACAAGCAAGGTAGGGGTCGTCAGTTCTTTCGACTTGCCTCCCATCTTCTTCATGAATGAACCAATCTTCCATGATAATGATGTTGTTGCTCACTCTCGATCTCCCTCATGTTCCCAGGTCTCCACTCATTTGGGTGATAACTTTGCCAAGAATCCGATCGAGCCGCAAGTAATTTCATTGAAGGACAATGGCTCCTGCACCACCACCAACTCGAGGGGAGGTGGGTCGGCCAAATCCCTGCAGTCCCTCCAATCCCTGCAATCCCCCGACTCTGGCTTTCGAAGCGTACAATCTCCTCAGAGTAGCATTGGGACCAATAATGATTCCCTCCCGCCCTCCAATCCAATCTACTCGAATCGAAATCCTATTACGACGCCATGCATGTCCTTCTCGCCCGCCGACTCGTTGGATTCAAATGTGACCCTGGTTTCCAGTGGGGACTTGATTTCTCAGACCCAGCAGGCCCCAGAGCTCAAGAGAAAAGACCAGAAGGTCAACGTGTTATCGACAAAAAACACCCACCCTGACCGTAATAATGACAGTAATGGAGGGGGAGGAGGAGGAGGAGCCTCAGAGCAGACCCTAGCGGATGGTTCGGTGGAGCTGAGTTTTCACAATGGCAACAGGAAGGTGATCTCTCCCGACGGAAAGACGACCAAAGTTTTCTATTACAACGACGACGTCAAGGAGAGCCTACCCTCGGGCTTGGTCAAGTACTTCTATGCCCAGACCAAGACTTGGCATCTCACCTATCCGGATAAGAAGGAGGTTCTTCAGTTTAGCAAGTAAGTGGGTGTAATGCTTCTCAGGCTTCATTCCGAGTGGAACTCTTAACATGGTGGGGTTGGACCTTGAGTACCGTACGAATAGAAAAGAGACACTAGGCGAACAAAAGGAACGTAAAATCAGCTCTGTACTTTCAAACCGAGGCATAAAAAGCGAGATTTTTGAAGCCTTAGAATGATTGTTGTACTGCACAATATAGCATACATCAGCTAATGTTCTTCCTGTACTTATTGGCTTACATTGAACCAACATGACCGAGCATTGAACAGGGTGCTCAATTAAAATAGGACAAAACATTGGATGCTAATATCTAGAGTATTTTTAAATTTGGTACAAAACTTATAACGTTATTTAGTCCCTCATTTTCTTGCTTACATTTAATCTAAAAAGGGCATTCAGGAGTAGTCAGTAGGGCTGTCCAAATGATCCAAATGCATTACTTATCACCTTTTCTAATCTTCTTGCATTATTTGCATCATATTGGGTAAATTGCATTTTTCACCATTATCTCTCAAAAAAACGAGTTTTTCCAATTAGTTTTCTCCTTTTCATTGAACAAAACCTTGAAATTATAAGAATCTTGTAAAGAAGCAAAACTAATTCTCTTTGACCAATTCATGACATTTGCTTTTTTTGCTTCATATGTATTTTTTCCTACATGGCATGATGATCTTGCTTTTTGGACAGCACAGCAATTATAGATTATATATCTTCAGCTTTTAACAACAAACTGCTCCAAATACTTCTTTCAGTACATAGCCAAAGTTTTTATTGAAAAAAATCCGTTTCTCTCATATTCTTACTTGTAAGCACAACACAGTTGATGTACGACTAAAGTACAAATATTTTGCCATGACGCAGGCTGCTTTTGTTAGAAGTATACACAGTATGGAGAGATTATTAGCAACCTTGCCCACTCTAACCCTTTTGGCTTTGGCTGCGTGGTGTATTTTGAGATAAAAAGTGGCCCAGATATAATCATTTAATAAGTAAAGTGCTTATAGAATATGTCAATTTTATTTGCATTATTATTTGGACAACCGTGGTGATCAGGCTAAAAAAGGCTCTCTGTGTAGAAGTCAAAGAGAAAAGATAATTTGCCTTCACAACCAAGGAGTCCTCGAATATGGGCAAAGCCATGAGTCTGCTAGAGGCCATATCGCCTGTCGATAACGTTATTTTTCGCTAAAAAGAGACTGGCACAGTTGTGGACAATCCTCGGAAACGCCAAGCTCGTCCAATGAAAACGTGAGAGCTTGTGAGCAAGGTACCAAACAAACTGATTCGAAATCTTCATAGAAGCCTCTAGGAGATGTTTGAGGAGTAGAAAGTCTCTGAAACTACTCTTCAAAGAATCTCTAAATTAAATGTAAACAAGAAATGCCTAGCATTCACTTGGATGTAAGTGCTTTCTAAGGCCACTGAGGTCAAAAAGATACAGTGTGGCTACAACTGGTTGGTGTTTGAAGAATACGCACCACGTAACTTAATTCCACTAGGAGATTCGCCTGCACTCCGATTGGGCTTGATTCATTTGCCAGAGTTGACCCCTTTCCTATGGTGGCAGTTTTTATTCTTTGAGACACAGGTCTCTCGATTGATTGTTGTTGGTGGTAGCTTCTTGATTTACTCCTGGTGGGCGGTGGCTTCGACATTTTCAATAAGAGATAGGTCAAGGGTTATTCCGAGGACACATCTCTTTCCCCAGGAAGAGTTGAAATTCCTCTCCAACCATGTTGAAGTTCAAGTTCAAAGACGAACATTGGCTTCTAATTTCAATTAGGGTGAAAAATATTAGACCTGGTTTCAATGCTGAAGCACGAATCTTTTGCACCCTGACACAGAAATTCGTACCTACTCGAGCTTTCTCTGGAGGTGCTCAGTTGTAGATGAAGCCAGGGCATTGAAAGAACATCACATCAATTTTAAGCATACGCCAGAGAAAGTATTTTGTTTAGGGGAGCTCCCAGGCCATTCCCCCTTCCTCTTGAATAATAAAAAAACGGCATCAAGCCATCAAAAGTCAGCCAATGTCACTCGACGTGCAGCGGGTTGAAATGCTCACTGGTTCTTGCTCCTGTTTTCTCTTCCGTGATGCGTTGCACTTGGATCAGGGCAAGCTTCCACCTTCACTAAAGTTAGCTCACGTTGTTCCAATTTTTAAAGGGGGAGATAAGTCGCTCCCCAGTAACTATAGGCCGATTTCTCTCACTTCGAATATTGCGAAGGTGTTTGAGAAGATCATGAAGTCCAAACTTGTTGAAATTCTTGAAGTCAATGAAGTCCTTCCTCCTAGCCAGCACGGGTTCCGAGCACATTTTAGCACGGTTACCCAACTCATTGAGTATTTAGGGCAGGTCATTAGGGACTGGAAGGACACATGTCAGTTGATGTTGTCTATCTTGATTTTGCCAAGGCCTTTGATAAAGTAGATCATGGCCTTTTGTTGAATAGAATTCATGACACTGGTATCCACGGCAAGGTTATCAATCTGTGTCGACTGAAAGTATTAACTCAGGATGGTTGAAGCATAAGGCAAAGCGGTCCAACGGTCAAGCGGAGAAGCTACGAATATATTGGCAATCATCTCGATTCCTTTATTGAAAGGTGGCAAAAGAGCCTTCCTAGGATCTCTTCAACATACAGAGTTGTCCCAATGCTTTGGGGTAAGAACGGCAAGTACAAACGGCGAAATACGGACACGAAACAAAATTTGTCAAAATAGCGTTCGTTTTGTATGTTTCTTACACATGTTTTTACACTCTTCCGCGTTTCGACCTTATTCCTAAAATTTACAGCCGTAACCGTCTTCCTACCCAAGATACCGACCTATCGTGATCGTTTATTGAAACTTTGTGGTTTTAAACGTCGTTCAAAAAGCAACGTAAACGGGATTTTTGATCTCACATCCTTACTTTTCAGAATAACACAATCTGAAGCGTTAATTGGAAAAGATATGAATTGATAGGTGGCCTCACAATTGAGAACAAGAAGCTGGATACTTGTATCCTTGGTCTAAGGCAGATGTAAAGTGTGTAATGCCATTTCATGTTTCAAGAGCCAATATGTAGGGTTGCACAACTACTTCTTGATACATGGTCGAAGTTCAGAATCCAAAGAGCCTGTATAAGTGCTTTCAGCAGGGAAAAAATGCGATTAAAGCACGTTTTAAGAATCTTGTCCCAAAATATCTGGACAACCTTGTAGGAGGCACCGTTCACTATCCTGTCTTTTGAGTCCAGTTGCTCTTCATTATTCAACCCTAAATTTTAAGAGATGTTGACACCATGCTAATGCTTTAAGCTAGTACTTTGAGGATTTCATGCATGTGCTTGTGCACGTTCTGGTGAGACACTTGAGTATATGAGATACCAGCTTGGACGTGAAGATGCTTTGGACAGTGCTTGTGCGGTTTTGCTTGTTGCCTCGATTTGTTCAGGGGTGAAATATTAGCCGGTTTTGTGCTTCTTCTACCCTATGTTGATGGTATGCACGTGTACCTCAAGGTCCCAGGACGTTGCTCCTTGGATCTTGCTTGCCTCCAGTTGGCCAATGGCTCGATTGGAGACACTTTTGCTGGCCTCACTTCACCAATGCACTATTGATGTTTCTTAGTTGAGAGCAATTACCATTGGCTTTGTGACTCTTTATCTGTAAGTCAAGATGAATCAAAACTACCTTAACCACTCGTCAATTAATGAGCTTCTCTAATAGACACTGCTCACGAAGCGTTCACGTTATCAGGTTTGCATCAATTTCTTGACTTACTCGACATGGTCAGATCTATACCATGAAATGAAGCTAATTAGGTCGTGATGGGTATAGATAAGTGCTCGTCAATTCCTACTTCTTTCATGCTTTAGAAGCTTTGTTAAATCATATTTTATCGTTATGAATCGTCAGAATTGTTTGTTCATTCATGGTGGTTTTAAATCCCTGTCAAAATGATTGCGGTAAACAACAATAATCTCTGCAGAAGATTGCTTAATGCCATGCTCAAAAGTAGCTTTGGAGAACATGTGCATGTTTGAAAATTAAGCTTATTATCAAACTCGGCAACGTTTGCACCTACGTAAAGAGTACCTAACTAGATCAACCTGATGGTTAAGAGCCATCAATTCGGAAATTTATGCGAAACGCATCAAAGGTAATCCTCCCAATTTGAGGCCTTCGTCGAAATGCACTTTAGGTTTCTAATGAATTATGCACGTAACTCGGGCCTGAATTCCCCTTGATTGAACGGTTGACTCCGACCTGACAATGTCGGAAATTGAACCTGAATTTGATGCTTTGAAGATCTGAGAGGCAATGAAATGTCGTCTTGGAGCTTGAAAACGTTTTCACCTTCCCAGTGGAAAATCAACGAGACGGAGGATGTTCCATGCCTACTTTGATCTCGCACCGAGTCCATTCTGAAGTGCTGCAAAATTGCATTCTTTCTCGTCAAATACCACTCAAACGAGCGAGACGAGCACCGCATTGTAAATTAGAGTGTGTCACGACGAAAGCTCCTGTCATGTGTTCTACAAGCTTTGTTTGATATTTATAGCGGACAAGAGGAAATCCGTTATCCAGACGGAGTGGTTCAAATTACATTCCCAGATGGCTCCGTCAAAAGAATCGGGTCTGATGGATCGGAAGATCTCAGCTTTCCAGATGGGACCAAAGTGGAAGTGAGCTCCAATGGCGACCGAACTCTCCTTTTGGCCAATGGTCAAAGAGAGATCCACACATCCGATTACAAGGTGGGTCAAACGGGAAAGGAAACCTCAAGATTCTTCTCCTTTTCTATCTTCACGTTAACGAGAAAGAAGGGACCGTGTTCCAAAATGGCTGGTCAAGCACATTTCATTTTGTGCTTTCCACGCACTATCTACTCTCTTCGCTCTGTCAGGCTGAAAGGTTTTCTCTCAACGATTTTTTTTATTTTTCGCATTTGCTTTTGTTTCACTTGCCTTTCGTTCTTCAGCTAGTATTTGTAATTATACTGATTTTAAAATTGGCACTTTTTCCTGAAAGTTGGGATGCTCTAATGGCATGACACAGATACGTTTTGCAAAAAAATCCGTTCCTCGTTTTGGAGATATTATGAGCTCATGATATGCCATTGTTATGGCTAAGGTAGGGTTGATGAGATTGCCATCATCGCTCATTTTAGTGTCCCTTTATCTACGATAGTTCCTTTCTCCCAGCCTAATACAATGGGGTAATAAAAACCAGGTAAAATGGGACGGTTTCTTTTGGAACCGTAATCTGGCTGAAAATATGTGAGCAATGATGGCACGGGGATGAACATCAACCAAAAGTATTTGATGACCATAGAGTAGGATTAGGCCGAGTTGGGACTCGAGTCTTTTTCTCAAACAGGGAGAAGTTACCCGGACTTAAAGCTTTTTGAATAGAATTTTGCATTTTCCTCATCTTAAAAGTAGTAAAAAAATCCTCATCCTTGATAAGTATTTTCAATGGCATTCCTTGAAAAAGGTTTCATCTTTGGCAAATACAAATCATCAGATTAAGTTCCTGATTGAGATCAATAGACAAACCGGCCAAAATATGCGTTGTCCATTTTAGGCCCTAAAAACAGCTTCACTATTTCAAACTTTTTGTATGATCTTAAGGAATTTTTAAAAACATGGAGGCTTATGACCATGTTCTTCTTTGGTCTTTCGTAGCTTTATGTTTGATTTAGGCCGCCTTAAAAAATTGCGGTTTTCAAGCAAATGCGGACTCATGCGGGTCTAGCAAAAACTCGTCAGACTAACTGAGCACTATCATAGAGCTCACACGCCAAATAAACGTAGCTTTAAAGCGAATACCAAGAAAACTATTGTGACGATAATTTCCTGCTTAAAAATCAACGGTTGTTTTAAGCTTTACTAATATGATACTTGTAGGCATGAATCCGTTGCGGTAATAAAATTGTATCGTCCCATATATTTTAATTCGATTTATTCTTGGCCTCGAAAGTGGACGAGATCGCGTGTCAATGATCGAATTTGTTTTGCCCAATCTTTTGTCACCAATTTCATCAAAAATTGTGTTGGATAGAAATATGTGTTGAAAACATTTTTCAAAAAAGATCCGTTACTGCAAAGGTGCCCTTGATATTCCCTTTACACCGTTCCATAAAAGCAATGACACAATTTCCTCTGTAATCCGGATCTATTTTGGTCTTGGGGCCTTGATTACATTATTGAGTGCTTCCAAATCAGATTGGTTCTCCGTCGTGGCCAATCAACTTGTTTTCTTTTTATCCCCCCATCTCTTAGTTCCTCGTCATTCCAGTTAGATTACATTCATTCAAAGGGCTTGAAAAGAGCCAGTGAACCTCGATCCCTCTCTCGCTTTCGCTCTCGCTCTGTATCTCTATATCTTTATGTCTACCTCACCTTCTCTATGGTTTATTCAACGATGAAAATGATTCATGCCTCACTCGCTTTTGCCCTGATTTTCAGCGTCGGGAATATCCAGATGGAACCATCAAAACCTTGTTTAACAATGGCCGACAAGAGACTCGGTATGCCAACGGACGAGTACGTGTCAAGAATAAGGACGGCTCCCTACTTCACGATTCTCTCTCAGAGACCAACTGAGCAATCAGCTCAGGGGGCCTGAGGGGGGAAAAACCTGCACAAAACATATCCTCACGTCTTCGTTAGCTCTCCCCCGAGTTCTTTTTTCATCCAATTTTGACGCGTTCCTCATCGAATTAAAATCAAAAGAGCCTTGGCCTCATGCAGGGCATTTCTTGTTAATAAATCCCAGCATTCTATTGAAATCAGCTCCTTGGCGAGTGTTGGGCTTTTTTTGCCTGAAAGGGCCAATCGAACTGGAGAACCATTGAATTATGGTGGTATTGCACTTCCGAAGGGATAAAAAGAACGGAAGGTTTAGCCAATTGCCCTTGGTAGGGCGTTCCTCATCGAATTAAAATCAAAAGAGCCTTGGCCTCATGCAGGGCATTTCTTGTTAATAAATCCCAGCATCCTATTGAAATCAGCTCCTTGGCGAGTGTTGGGCTTTTTTTGCCTGAAAGGGCCAGTCGAACTGGAGAACCATTGAATTATGTTGGTATTGCACTTCCGAAGGGATAAAAAGAACGGAAGGTTTAGCCAATTGCCCTTGGTAGGGCTTAGGTCGGCAGTCTAAATGGAAGGCCAAATATGAATACAAATGGATCAGGAGCCTTGGCAGATTTTTGTTGAACCCAGGAATGAACTTGTGTGGAACAAAGGAAACGAAACGAAGCGCACAAGAAAGCTCCCTTGGCCATGAAAAGATGTGAAGGAGACGATAAAGAAAGGCGAAATGGTAGAACCTTGAGCAAAGAAAGGTTACTCCGTTCTTGGGGTTCCAACGGCAATCAAAAGTTACGAGCTTCCAAGCCGTTGAGGAAAATGGCAAACAAACTTGTATATTTCGAGGCTAACTTGCCAATTATTGTGAATCCTGGCACCCCTGGTAAAAAGGAACAGATTTTGTAGTCCGATGAACTATGTATAACAAACGATCAGAACGGGTTTCACGATCGAAAAAAAGTGTATGTTACATTAGTGTACGTTCATTGTAATTATTACCGTATACTCATGTAATTAAATAGTATCAAAATACTACATACATACATGTGTGATGGCTACCATCGAGGGCGGGGGCCAGACTCAACCGTTCCATCCTCGCACCTCCCAACTCAAATACGACAGAGGAATTAATGATTATAAGACTAATAGTAAACTTTCGTCACAGATATGTCCACTGGATGAGTAAGGAAAGGATGTGTCGAAAGTAGGCCCTGCAACCTAGTCAGAACCAGGATATAAATGTGAAACGTGCTGCCGCAAGTCCTTTTTTTAGTGAAGGCAGAATTCCTTGCAGCTGTCACTCCTCAGAAATGAGTAATTCAAAAAGGGTATGAGAGTGTTTTACCTACCTAGGGTTAATGAATCAGCCACTCTTTGTGGGTGTGGATAAGGTTGAATATCTACGTACATAGATCTACAAAAGAAACCACAATGAGTGTACTTGCTCTTCCACTTGAATGAGATATACATTAGCTCTGATCCGACTAACAAAAGAGAAATATTATGCAGTAGACTCGCTTATTTGCCAAATTTCAAATGAGTCCTTTCCAAGTTTTTTTTAATGTTATTTGCAAATTGCAAGTTCAACCAAGATGAATTTCAAATCACGGGGAATGCAATCTAATTAGCATTTCGCCATTGGCCTCTCTGCATTCAACTTTTAGGAACAAGGCACATTCCATTAACTCTACTATTCCTCATTCATAGGATTTTGGTGTCTGTATTGACTTCATGCCTAACATTGCTCATTCAAATTTCGCATATTTCGACGAACATGCTTCACGTCCATATTCCAAGACTTTATTAGGTACATATGGAGATCATATGGTTTGGAGATTCTTCAACACTTTCTCTTGCGACCATTCGGATGCGCTTAAATTAGCCTTGGGGCCGGCCTTTATTTGATTGGGATCGAGGTAGTCTCCCATGGGAATCATGGGCATGCTTTCATCCGATCGGAACATTCTCCTCAGAGCATCTCGAGTTGCCATTTCCTCTGCAATTTCCGCACTCTCACCGGGACCTGAAATGAGGACAGATAGGTTGTGAAAAGAAGTGTTTCCGAGTTTCTGAATAGAGGCCAACAAATATGAAACAAGTGGGGTTGGACCGAAATGCGGGTTTATGTATTTTCGTTTTAGGTCTTTGGTGCACGTAAACGTGAAATACAGTACTTGAGTCATTCGAGTGGGGAGTTGCTGTACTTTACTTTGTACATCCTCACGCATGTAGTGGAAAAAGCCATTGCTGAATGGAGTGGTCCTGAGCGGATCTGAATGTTACCGTATTTGTCTATTCACTTCAGATCACAGTGTCTTCGGTTTGGTTTTTCACGGGCTTTTCTAACCGCTGCAGGGAATGTAACTCCCAGTACAATTAAAAGGAAAGGTCATAAATCGTCTATTTATCTTCGATAATAATGGAACATTATTCGGAGCGTATGTTACTCTATCAGGTAGCATGGATGATTTATCAGTTCCATGGTCCACACACAAACGTTTTCATGGCCAACTGTTACACAGTTTCAATTTTCTCAAGCCTTTAATTTTCCCATGATCTGCATCATCCACGTGTGCACGTGTTTGTGTTGCATTTCAGTGTTCTAGCCAAGATTGCATTGAAGTCTTGAATAACCACCTTGATCAAAGAACTTAATTCTAAGAAAAATTCAGCCCAATCATGCGAAAGGACCTATTTTAATTATCTACGAAAGAAGAGAACAAATTCAAAGTGAGAAAAGAAGTGAGGCATTGATTGATTGAAAAAAGAAGAAAAAGATTGGAATTCAAGGCTTCTTGCAGGATCGGCTTTAGGCATATCCGATTTTTAGTAGATTCCAGGATTTCATTTGCCTTAAAGACAGAAATGGTAAAAAAAAAAAGTTATCCACACGAAATGACCTATTAAGCTTTTTTATTCAAATCCTTATTCAAAACCAATCACGTAGTTAAGCAAACCTGATTTTCCAGGATCATATTTTACTGCTTACTCATATTCCAAATTCAAGAGCAACTGACTCTATTAAGGTCGAAATTCACGATAACGACCTGAAGACTGTGATCTCTACACTAACTCAATCATAAAAGACATAACTACCAAATAGAATGCTCAAAACCTGAATTCTTCTCATTCAATTGGGTTTTCAATCCGAGTTTTTCAACGCACGGAATGATAACCAAGAATAACTTGAATTTGGTCAGCGATGACTATGAGTCGTTTTAGCTTTTCAGCTTTGTGAATCATCTCCTGGCGATAGGACACTCAATGAGGGCCGGACGGATCTTTAAAATATTCAAGCAAGATATGTGCCGTCAATGTGTGACGCAGCTTAGTCCACAAAGAAAACTTTTGACAGCTCACTTCATGGAACCGACACGATCGAAAGATCCAGACACGTGAATGCCTATTCAGGATCCGGGAGGTAACCAACCAGTTGGGATTGGAAAGTCAGCTTGTGTTCCAATTTCGAGTGATTGACACCTAATACGTAGTATGTGTGTATGCACGCATGCAGCAACTTATCTACCAAGTTTTAGGCTTTGGGAAAATGGGACTACCTGAAGAATAAACATGGAATTTCCTGTTCCCATTCTTTCAAAACCATCTTGATCGACTACTACGTTTACTTCACGCGGTTCTTCCTCAAATAAATGGAGAATACTAGATGAGAGAGGCTATCATCAGTTATCAATAAATTTGCTTTGCAAGAGCTTATAATATGTGGATCTCTTTCATTTTCGATCAGCTTCCGGTTTGTAGGAAGCAAGCGTGAGTACGAGATTGTAAATGCCAAAATCAAGTTGATCATAATTGCCAATCTTGAAATGGAATATCAAATGAAGAGGAAAATATGTAATCTAAACTTGGCATTTAAATTTTGGCTCGGTAGTAAGATTTGAAAAATTTAACGCGCAAGATTTTTATAGAAATTGAAAACATGAATCCGTGTTGTATTTTGTGCGGATGTACGGTACAGCAAATTTAACGCGCAAGATTTTTATAGAAATTGAAAACATGAATCCGTGTTGTATTTTGAAAGCTTTGATTGACAAATTTTGAAATGTAAATGTGACAGAGACAAGAAACTGCGGCTATTTTTTTCCCATCTGGAAATACAAAGGCGTACCTTGACAATTTGATTCTTTATTTTCATCTACTTTGTGGACGGGGTGCAGGTGGTTACATTTTGGCCCAATTATCATATCTGCGTTGAGACAATGTCAGGCACTTAAAATGCGCATTTGTAACGAAGACGAAAATCAAGACCAACAAGGTATCAAAGTCTCAAAGACTGAAATAGGCATTGTAATAATACATACAATGAATATGGTGGCAAACAAGATCAATCCTCTTCAAAGATTGAAGGAATGATTTACTAGTGCAAAAAAAATTAATCTGCATGAATTGACCTTTTATTAGAAATCACTACCTAAGCTTAATGTGTCAGCATGACTTTTGAAAGCCAGATTGATATGAAATTGAAGGAGTGACATTTCCTTATGTGTTACACATAGGCCTAGGAACAAAACTTGGAAGCATTGTACTCAAGTGCTGGTCACTAATCTATTTCTTCTCAATAGTGCAAGGCCAGGAAAAGTGGCCCAAATGTCAGCTACGTGGCCATACAAATCATGGACCTGGCTACGACGGGATCGTAAATTTGCCACCCAAGAACGTGCACAAACTCCTCAAAGGCTGGCCAGGCCGTGCCTGTGCCCAGTTCCAACGTGAGAAAAATGGGCCCCGAAAGAGGGTTCCCCGACCCAAGAATATCAAGAGGAATTGGCGGTGGGAATTCAAAGTGGTGCTTGCTTCCCTGAGCTCTTGTTTTACAGTTTCTCTAATGGCTTTGCGAGATGGGGAAAAAGTATACATTTGATTAACTTGGGGTTCCAGGCACACGACTCGGTGGAACTAAATTGATCCTCCTACTCAAATAACGCGAGTCCAGTATTATCTTCATGAGATTTATAAAGGCCTTCTTTTTCCATTACCTAAAGTATTTCCTATAAGCTGTCTCTTTCTATGAAAGGAAACCTTTACAAGGAAAATGAAGTGATTCAAAACGGGACCACTTCCTTCTAAAACCCAGACGAAATTTCTTCGCATAACATAACAATCAATTTTCTTACAGCTTTGGCTATGAGGTCATTTACGGCCAAAAGATCTATGAAAACAATATCTATTCTTTAATACTTTGATCTGGAAGGAGAAAACTGTTTCTTTTGTATAATCGAATGTGACATCCAAAACCGAGGATATCTATTGAAAGTTTTCTAAAACATTGCATTAGAAATTTGCGTTTTAAGCAATTAACAACATGAAATTGAATGAATTTCGAATTGATGCTTGACTTTCCACAATTCCTTTACTTCTTTGTTGTCCGTTTTTTTTCACTTATTTGTCTTCGTTTGAGTCCGAGCCTCTCGATTCCGAAATGATATTTGCATTTACTCAAACACGCATTTTTATCTCACGGCGTAAGATAGAACGAAAACGTGTTTCCGACGTTTCAAGTCTCCTTTGTGTGATATATCATCAAGTAAGTAAGAAGCTAGTAATGGTTAGCCAACCGACGTAAACACAAATGACACTGAGGAAGCATATCAGAGAGTGTAAAATGCAGTCGCCACACAGACTTTCAGGATGCAAAGGCGTTATGGCAGTCCCAAAACCGAAAATGCACCATTAAAGATGGGAAATGTTAAATAATGCCCCTTTCATTATCTCAACATGCTCTTTTGAGCAAGTGAGTTTCGGTTGCGAAGTGTCTACTTGTTCTTTTCATTCATGTAACTCAGGTTCACAACCATTCGCTATTTGAAGACCTGAGGCCCAACATGTTAGTGAGTCATATTTTTTATCTTTGCTATTATTCTTTGTTTTTATTTGATCGTTTGTTCTCAATAGGAAACCGTTCAAATCTATCTGAGTTTTATTGAATGAGTTTTCAACATCTGGCGAATTTACAGCACCATTAAAGAAGAGTTCCGTACCACACTATGGTATCGCTGGATTTTGTTGACGCCAAGAAAACGAAATGCATTCATCCCGAATTCTGATCATACAACTAATTAAAAAAAAATTAGATTTATCGGTTTCTTCAACACTTTCTTTTTGATGCCTTTCATTATCGACTTATTACCTCAAAGAATCTGATTTTCAGATATTACAGGTCCAGTTGAAAGTGATGTCTTAGCAAGTGAGGTTTTTAAGTACAGGAATGCAAATAATGTTTATTTGAGGTGCATGTAAAAATAGCCTTGAATATCGACCAAACAGTTTAATTGTGAGGAAAGGTAAAAGAGGACTCGAGATGCATTTCGTTGAGTTTTCTTAGCGCAAACAAACCCAAGGCTAAGCAAGTTACGCACACTTCTTTCAATATTCCTCATGACAATAAAGCGAATGGTCGTAACAAGTCAGCAAATAAGGATATTTCCTATAAATGGACTAAAGTGAAGGATACAGTACCTCAATTACTCAAGTCAACAATTACATAATTACAGAAATGACAACCGAGCTATATTCTAAATCATATTCCACCATAAACCTTGAAACCCGTAAACAGAATGAGACAGGAAGGTAATCTATTGCATTGGAGATTACTAGGCACAAAAGTAATGCTGCAATTCAAGGACCTCATACCCCAAAATACTAAAATACTTACAGTTGCAAAGAGATCCTTTGAACTGCTGTTAAAAAAAACACGGAACGAACAAGTAAAGATATATTTCAATATACCTATTACATTATCTCCAGACAGAATCCTTCAACTCAATCCAGGCCAGTTATGGCACAAATAATGATGTTAGTCATTTGTTCATCTTTTTCTGAACTCTTCGAGTCTGCAGGAAACCCTTTCATATGCAATCAAGTTTAATCCATTAACGAAGAGATAGAAAGAGTGTACAATATGATGGGAAACCTTGCATACCAACTGATAGACTCTGCGTCACGTTTTTTTAAAAGATAGGATAGAGTTTTCCTATTGTAATTTCCTTCCAATTTGGAAATGGATCACGAAAGACGGCAGTTCAGTGAATTTTATCAGCGATTTGGCTAATCATCGTACATTTTGCTCCTGGATTAGACTCTATCATCTGAAGCAGAGGATGGAGGGAGCAAAAAGTCCAAATCAAAATTCCAATACTTTTGAGACCTAGGAATGCCTTGACAATTTAATCAAAGCGTAACCAAGAAACTTTGAGATTAAAATGTGTTGATTATATCACTCTGACACCATTGGTAACAAAGTATGTTAATACTGTACAATCATGTCCGTTAACATACATGTACAGTGGATCCCGATATTAAGTTCCACTTCTTCGACATAGGCTCTTTTGCGAATAGCTAGAGTTAACAGCCTTGAATAAGCTAATAAAAAGTAGCCACATAAAATACCAACTGTCTTCAGCCATTGGATTCATGATTAAGACTATGCTTATGCCACAATACTCCGTTATTCCAGGGCCTCAGTTTTGTAACTTGTTTATTGGGTTGATACGGAGTCAGATGGAAGCTCTTTCACTCGGCCTGCTCATCTGATGATGCCTATCTGATATCCCAACTAAGGGATATTGTAACAGTCAACATTGATTTTTACTTCTCCCTTGGGAATGATCGCAGGTTCGCCTATTCAAGCTGGCAAAGCAGCAACTCGTGCTGTAATTGAAATACTGGGACTCGGAGAGCCCGGGACCGTACCAGGTAAAACGATTTAGACACCGGACACTCTTTCAATACGCTCAGGCTGTTGGCCTTGGTTTTGTAACTTGTGTGACGCCTAGACTCGATTGGTAAAATGATCTTCTATGTCATTGCCAAGGTGATTGGCCTTTTGGAAGATGAATAGGAACTTTTCTTCACTCTAAAGGAACGTCATAAAGCCTAACAAATCTCGAGATTTATGTACAATCGAAGACCTATGATTATTCTTCCACAAGGAGCTAGTTACATTGGAGCTTGAAATCATTCGGGAGGCTCTTAAAAAAAAGATAAAATACGTCTGGAGACAGATTTCGGCTGAAACTTATGAAAGGACATGACAAAGTGTGATCAAACCCATAAAAATCGCATTAAACGTAGCGTAACTACCGAAAGAATCAATAGCCTAACCCATCGGAGCTCAATTTCGAGGCATATTGTAAATTCACTTTTAAGCCAGTTTTCAACTAGTAACAGTCGAGAGGCAATTTCGGAAGTTGAAATGAAAGTACAGTATAACACAAAAATGAGGACCAGGGTTTTATGATATTTTTGCCCATCTCCCTCTAACTTTCTCAATGACTTTGAACCTCCTAACAATAAAAATCTCTTCAGCAGGTGCCTCATCTTTGGAGATTGAGCTTCATTTTCTGATAATATTTCCATTGAATGATGTCTATAGATAGTAGTTGACCACCTCCTACGATGTATCGTCCTTCCCAAAATGTAAAGACTTTTTGGGGCAACTGAAATTGGAATTTGGGCAGGGTGGGCATTTCATTTTTGGACACTTTTGGATACCCCTGCTTAGTCCGAAACTTTAAAAACTTCAAATCTAAAGGAATTTCTACTTTAAACCTATCTTTTACTTCAAAAACAAATCACTGATGGTTCCAAAAGCAAAACAAGTCTTTAAAACCTTTGCCATATACCTCTAACATTCCCAAAATAGATATTTGAAAGACAGGTTCTTAACTCTTTATCTTACCTTCGACACCAAGCAGGGAGCAAAGCTTTCCTCTAGAGGAATACAGCTGCTACAAAGCATTAAAAAACTGGAATAGCTAAATATCATATTCTGGTTATATAGCTTCATTTATTCAACATTATTAACATTTTTGCAACATTATTTTGTTTAAAATGATCTGTCATTTGGAATTTCCTCTTAAAAACAGCTAGTACAAAAAATTAGACATCTTACCCAATTGCTAAATTTTAATAATGAAATATATTTCCTACATTCATGGTTTTTCTTTCATAAGCAAGTTATTATAACTATTGTTAGGCATATTTTTTAACTGTTCAAGATGCCTTTGATGTCAGAAAATGAGAAGAATAACTCTATTTTTGAAAGAAACATATACTTAGTTTTTAGATATATGATAAAAGTATAATTCATATACTCCTTACAAATATAAAAAAATATTGTGGAATATTTGACATACAGCTGATAAGCTGTTTTTTTTTATTGAAGACTTAATTATAGTTAAAATTAAAATTAAATTATAGTGAGGCTTTGACTTTTTAGCATTCAAAACATATTAATGATATTTGTTTTGACTTTGCAAAGCTGTATTTTATCAAGATAATTAATTGAGATCTCAAAAACATATTTTAGTTCATATTTTGGAAATTAAAAACGTTAGTGAAATGATGTGTCTGTTTTCGACAAAAGCTAGTTACTACTTCATATTGATGTATTTTAAGAAAGCTTAGATTTTATTAACTACTGATTCTACTTGCCGGTTAACATCTAGATTAAGTAAAGAAATAATATGATTTAGGATTTAAAAGTTCTTGCTTGTCAACCCTGTTTTGGACAATTGTTCTTTGTTTAGTACACGTTCTGCCCACTTTTGTTCACTTTTGGACATTTTTGGACACAATTGGACACTTTTGTTCACTTGGTGTCCAAATGTCAAGCTGATTCTCAAAATTGCCCACCCTGGATTTGAGGCGTCGCGTAAAAAAGGTGTCAGAAATGTCCAGAATATGAGCCGTACATATCAATTTTGTTTGACATCTAGCCCCTTCAAAATCATGATCAACCATTCAAATTGTGAAACATCGCCTCCTAACACCCAAGTAAATCGTCTCTTAATTTATCAATTAACTCGTCCTGCCCAAATCAAAATACGTACTTCGAAGAAAAATAATGCACAGCTCTACTAGAGAGCACTTTGTTTTCTTTATTTGTGCTTCTGCAGAACGAGGAAAATACAACAAGTAAAACTTCATGCGCTGGGCAAGTCCATTTCACATAATCAAATGGCAAATAATATCGCCCAAATATCCTCGCCCATCTTGTTGAAAAAAACGTCATTTCGAGAGCAAGCAACACCAACAAAAGAAGCAATCTTGCCGCTTTTGAAACACCTTGTGCTTCATTCAGTCTCACAAATACTGCTCGTATCTCCAAAATACAATAGATTCTTGGACACGAGAGCTCTCGAAATGAAAGAGCCGAAAGAATCTGGTCTTCCTAACAAGTACGTACATAGACCAAGGTAACGTGAAAAGAACAACAACGTACCTTGTCCAATCAGTTCCTTATCCACATAGATGCCCACGTGATAGCAGGCCATAATAGTATCCAATCCACTGACCCATAAGAGTCGGGATTCAGGCTCGGACTTGCCCTCATTCTTAAGAATGGTCATCAAGAGGCGCATGGGATCCTTAATGTCCCAAATCTCGTTGATGTCTTGTACATGAAGCTGGGGAACGACCAGATCGTAAATAAAACGTTTGGCTTGGTCCTCGTGGCCACTTTCGACCAGAACGCCCACCAGAGCTCGGAACACTTTGGCATAGGTTGGCATGTCTGGGGGATAATCCTAGAAGAAACAACAAAATATTGAGCCTGGAGGAATTGCAAAAATTAGCATATTCATACAAATCTTGGGAATGGTCCAGACAATGGATGGGGAATTTTGGGAACAACATTTTCTTGCGGCTGATTTGCAAATTCAGCTGAATTCTGATGACGTGGGAATAAAGAGAGACAAGTAGACAAACAGTACGTATCAGGCTTATATTTGATGGGGAAATACAAAACTGAGGCACAAACAGATGAATGTGATCTGGGGGTTACTGCATTTGGCCTGGGAGTTCTTTTTACATCTAAAGGGATATTTGGTTGGTAACAAATATGCCAAAAGATTTTTTTAACTCAAGGAATCGAGGGATTTTTTTTCTGATTCACATACACTTGTCGTCATTTTGCGTTATCATTGATAACGTAATATAATCATTTGGTTCTAGACTCATATAGATATATTTTCTTTCACATTCTGAAAGTGAAACCACTAGATGAAAGGACACTGGGGCCAAACTACAACGTGGCACAATTTTATTATGATACTAGAACTTCCTCTTAGATTGGTGAACCCATTGCGAACTTTCTTACAACCCGAAATCTCAAAACTTGAAAACTTAAACGTGACTAGGTTTTCCATTGAGCGTTAGTCATTCATGCCAAGGAGCAAATGAGCTCTTGATTTATTTATTTAAAATACTACAATTTCATAAATCTAAAACAGAAAATAGTTTATTGACGCGTTCAAATGTCATTTTCATACATTTTAACAAACCATGATTTACTTCGAATATCTCACTACTTTGAGTTGAGACATTTGGGCATCTTCATTGAGTAAAGAGATCATTTTGAGTGACTACTATTGGAGGGTAAGTCATCCATTGGAAGTTAATATCCAAGGTAAGCTTAGAATAAGACAATCAGTAGTTCAATCGAGTAATCATTCACAAATTATCCAAACAAAATGGAAGAGATATATGCTGCGACATAGCCTTGAACTCATGTAAATCTCTCCATGTTATTTTTGATTTTGATTGCTGTAGAAGAATATATGAATTGTTTAATATTCGAAACTAGTCATCTTGCCATTTGCAATAGTAAATTAGATCATATCTACATATCAAAACTGATAATAAAAGTGACTAATTAATCATGAAGCTCTTCAGAGCATCATTACATGAGAATGTTGTGCAAATTTTTAAACGTATACATTTTTAATTTTCAATGCCTTGACCTTCAGTTTTGAGACTTCATCGCTGCAAAAGGTTGCGTGATAGCACCTCTATGATATGGAAATATATGACCTACGCTCACAAAAGTCTCTGCCAAATCTAAACCCATAGAGATCCCATTTTTGCTTTTGCAACATATAGAGAACAAACATAAAACTATCCAAACACAAAAAATTGAGAAAATCCGGACTGTGCTTTTGGAAAGGTCAAAGGTCAAAGGACGAATAAGAATAAGAATAGAAAAATTCTATCAAAAGGCTTTTGTCCTAAGAGCATTTTGACTCAAAATTCATCTCAATTGAATAATTACAGCCGGAGTTATGGCTGTTCAAACACGATGGCCAAGTGGTTTGGCCCAAAATGGGCATGGCCCTAGAATACGCCGTGGTTGGCCTAGGCACCTGAAACTTGTCCTGTGACGTTTTTCTGTATCAACAAACAAGTGTGGCTAAAATTAGCAAAAGCGGCGATAACTAGCCGTGATTTCGTCAAAAAAGGGTGTCTCCACTTGACGTGGAATGCCCCTGCTAGAAGACGTTTCAGTTTTGCGTTACCTCCTAATCGAGTGCTTGAACATGAAAATGGAATTCATTGAGCACTCTCTCAGCGGGAATGCATGTGACCAGGAAATAACGCATAGCTCTACAAAACCTCGCTAGAAGACGTTCGATCTTCGACCGAGCTTTCCAGCCCACTACTGACGTGCTCCATGTCTGAGTCCACCAACATTCTTCAACGCTCTACCAAACATAGTCTCGTTGGGGAACGGCCTGCTTATCACGAAATACATATTTCAAGGATTAAGAAAACTCATTTGGAGTTTGGAAAAGAGCTTTCAGGGATAACAGCCTAAAGGTGACTAGAAGCGAGCAATGCTTGGATTAAATGTTAAGGCCAACTAAGTAAGAAATGAAAGCAGAAAAATAAGATGACAAAAATATTGAGCTGTTTAATCCTTTACACATTTTTCAACAACGGTTAATACAAAATTTGTTCGGGGACTTCCCTGTGCAATAAAACTTCCTGAGTTCTAAACTGTATCGAATATATCTCTTCAATTCTATTTTTACAGCATCTTTATTTTCAAATACGTACATTTGTTTGATGGAAGCAATGCAGTTCTTTTGTCTTCTTTCTCGAGGTTATGCCTTACATTGACTAAATATTGAATATTTTCTTTAACGTTCTAAAGCTAACTAAACGCCACTATGACTCATCTGGTTTCTATTATTGGTTATCATCAATGCGGTATTACTCGTATCTTTGACCATAACTCATATATGCATGACCTAAAAGCTGTAAAATTTGGCTATTTGTCAAAAATACACTTAGAATGGTCACTCCCGCACCATTTTGAAGAATAGACAGACTCCTTGCAATGATTAAAGAGGGGGACAAAAGCCCTCGAAAACAATTTTAAAAAAGTAATTCTGGGGCACATATTGCACGTACCTAGATATTACCATGTTGGAAAAAGAGGCCCTTAGAGAGGGATGTTCTTTATTACTTTCCAACACAATGTGCTTGGAACCAAGCAAGCACTGGCTTTACAAGCGACGTAAAGGGTGTTTCAAAAGAAAAAGAGCCCCTAATCGTATCACCCATTATTCTTGATTGGAAAGAAGCATCAATTCAAACTGAACGGCATTTGATGGTTCAATAATAGGGCTTCAATTCTTAACAGGAAGACATTCTAGTCAGTCCAATTGATCATTCTAAAACGAGATGTTGCCCTTTTGAAAAGAAATGCCATTCGTGATATAACGAAGAGAAATATATCGTATATACTAATTTGTCCATGTTAAATCTTCTTGGCCTTCATGCATATTTTGACAAGTCCAATCCATACAAATTTATTTTGAAGTATCCTGAATATTCTCCCTAGTAGCTCCACTGACAATTAAGCTCCAAAAACTAGTTTCGAAACATCTTGATAAGCCATGATTGGTTTACGCGTGGTTAACTTGATCCAATTAAACTTTGATCTCGTTTTTTCATTGAAAAGATCAATGGAAAAGTTGGATCAAAACCCTGGCTCAGTCAATGGCCACGACAAACTTATTTGGTGGTTCCATTTCAATCTTCAAAGGCTTCCCAAAGGTCTGGGTAGCCAGACCCTCATCGTGAGGATTATTTCCAGCATGTTTATGAAAATAGGAAACTTCTTTCCAAAGTCTCCATCTCTGACGTTGATTCATGCCAGTATTGGACAAACTCGTCCCCTGATCCGAATATGGCGCACCTAAGATGGGTTTTATGCATTGGGTTCACCCTCGAATGTACCCTTTAGGGATATCTCGTACGAAAAGCCGCGCCCGAGGTAGCTTGAGAAAGTTGCCAAGGATCTTCCCACATATATTCTTCAATCTGAGCAGATTTTGGGCCAGAAACCATTTGGCTTAAGATGCAAACTGATTGGTTCACTGGTTGGATGGTTAGTGGTCTGGTGGAAACGGTAAAAAGGAAGGAAGAAATAGGGGAGCTCACAAATGCCCATTCGCTCAAGGGAATGGAATACCAATACATATAGGATTAGTCGATGTCATCTTTCACCAGCCAAAGCAACAAAACCCAGTCCCTTTACTTGCCCTTTGAAGATTGAATCCAGTTGGCAAAAACAAACGAAAATCAGAGAATTGGAAATGTCAAACCAAATCGACTTACCTTGGCAAAAATGAGATCTCGAGTGCCAATGTGGAACGAAATTTCGGCCTGGACCTCGTTAGAATTCAAGAAGGCCACTAAAGCTTGGACGCCCTCTTCCGGCCAAAATGGGAAGGCAACACGGACGTAAGATTCGAGCGTTTCGGACAGAAATGTGGAGCCTACTTCGGCCAATCGATCGTTGGAGGTGATTGCAAATTCATCCTCGGATCCCATTTCCAAGGCTCGATGGCGTTCGGCTTCCATTTCCACGTGGGATTGGTCCACAAAGGCCTCCCGGATTTTACTATCGTCAAAGTTCTCACCCAATCGAACCGAAAAGGCGTACAGTTCTGAATCGTAGTTCCTGAAAGAAAGTCATGCTCTCAACGTGCGATCGTTTAATCTTTCTTAAAACCCGGAGGATTTAAGACCAAAGAAAGAAGAAGTCTGCCAAAAGTTGGACCAAGAACTTTCTCATGCCATCATGCCACAAAATGGCTGTCAAAAGTTGACCAGAAACGTTTGTGGTTTTGTAGCTTTCGAATCCTCAAATTTGAATTGAATTCGCTCAAACAAGTTTGGATACCTGGAATATGACTGAGACCTAGATTCCAAGCAACTCGCAACTAAAAACAACGCAACAAAAATAACAATCTTCTTGTTCTCATGTTTACTCAGTTGAGATCGAGTTTGTTTGTTCAATAGCAACCAAAATTGTAGCCACATATCATCGTTATGAGCACCACCTTTGTTGTATTGATACTCCCACGGGCCTAGATTCATGAAAATGAGACCGAAATGCGATTGGGCTAAAGCAGGCCCTGGTTCCATGAAAATGAAACATTATTTGTCCTCTTTATACACCAATCCAATATTCTTGACGTCGTCGTCTTTAGGCTCACAATTGATCCACGCCTCCATTATTTCCGAGCTGACGTTATTTATCAAGATTATTGGCATCATCTGTCTTCCAAGCCTGGATTTCATAATTCCACTGGAGGTTATTCTCTATTCAGAGCGATAAAGAGGCCATACAAGCAAGCAAAGCACAAAAAGTGAAATTGGAAATGGAACTTTTTCCTTCTTCCTTTTGAAAAGATCAGGATGCGCTTACCAAAATCAAGTGGGCCAGTTTATGAGCACACACTGACCAAATTTGCGTACCTTGTTGAAAATGTAATGCAGCAGACTAAGTTCATGAAGTTTACGTTTGTTGTTTTAGTGTTTCCTGTGTGCTAGTGAGTAAATACGACCTCCCAGTGTGCAGAGGTTGCGTGAACATAGCCGTCTCCTAAGTGCGCTTAATGGAGTCATATACAGTTCTAGATACAGAAATGCCACTCAGATTTGTTTTATTTTCGTCGTGAGACTTCACTGCGTGTTGAACACACCTAGTTACGTGATTCTCAAAATAAAGTTCCGAATTCAAGGAGACAGTGGATTGATTAATTGTTTGCTTTGGTTGAAATCAAATAATAGTTGTGAAGTAGATCGGCCCGATACCCTGCTCCCGAACTACCAAAATGAGTTCAATATAATGCCTCTGGTGGTTTGTAGTGATGGGATGAAATCAAATTTCAAATTCAAGGTTATCAGGAAAAGTGGAAAGTTTCAGTGTTTGTTGTACCTATTCCATCGTAACACAAAAAAGTAGAGTTTGAGCAAAATGCAACCCTGGTTTGACGGAAGAAAAATCAGGGTTACTTTTTGAGGCAAACTAACGGGGTTCGGACATTGTGCCAGTAATGTCATGGGCCATTGAAAATGGAAATTGGTAGCTCTAGTCACAACCTCCCGTTATTATCTACTTGATCCCCATCATCAGTGGCTTGGTTGAAGTGACTCATCTCACCCTAAAGCTCTAGTCATAATAAAGTTCAAGTTATCAAACAGAACTTCAACAAACACTGACAATTCCAAAATTGAATTAAAACTCCTGTAAAATCTATAATGTGGATCTAAATGGAGTGGATGGGTCTGGCTCTTTTAAAATAGGGACAACGGAAAAAAATCGCTATTTTAGAATTGATAACATGAAATAAAACAAAAGAAAAACCTTCTTCCCACTTGAACGTTTCTTTTGAAGTGCATTGAGCAATGATTTGCTCAGTTCTTTTCATTTCAATAGAATGAATGGAATGAATGAATGCCTATCTTTTAGACATGCTCTCAATTATGGGTTATTGCAGAGACATGGTGTATGTTAGTACACGTATGCAGAAACTAAAAAGAAAACAAAAGAAAAGATCCACAATGTGAGACATCACGCAAGGAGGAATGAGCCAATAACCTTTGGTGTGACAAAAGTTGTTATCTGGGTTTTGTTCCAAGTTACAAGCTCGAAAACACTCCCAGAGGTCGACGACGTCTATTTCCGAATCGAGGTCTCTTTGTCCTAAAAGTGCGTGTTCCAGATGGTACCACTTATTTTGCGACCAAAAACCGCTGGAAGCTGAGATTATGATTTGACATTTCGTTTCAGCACTCAGAACTAGGCTAGAAGTTTACCAAGTACCAATATCATCGATCTTCTCCATTTCCATAATCAGAGTGAATGGTTCTTCCCCTCCGTTTCCCTCGTTGTTCAACCAAATTTTGAGGAAATTCCAGTTTTCTCCAGGGATTCAAGTACTTGCTTCCAAAGAGTAAGAAGCCAAGAAGCTCCATCCTTGCACTCTCTGTCAGAGCTTAAGAGCTTAAGTATTCTTAAAGAAAGCCATTTTCTCTCTTGAAAAGAGGTTTGTTATAACTAGGTAGAGTTGTTGATGTTGTTGCTTCTGTTGCTGCTACTTCTACTAGGTTGTCCCTATTTTCCATTGTTTTGCATTAGGAGGCTGTCGGCTCTTCTTTCAGAGTACTATTCTCACGAGAAGTCAAGCCATAAGAATGCTGAGGAAAGTAATGTAGTGTGAGATATGTGCGCAGATTTAATGTTTGGAGACATACTTGTACCAATGTGCAAGTAATATATACTAACAATACGCTGGAGGGGAAAACCACTTGTCAGTATCTTGTCATGTGAGGGATGGCCAAACGTGTTGTGTGTCTTTTTCTTTGATAAGCCAAGATAAGCCGTGCGAGAAGATTAACATGGACTCTCATTTCCAAGTCTAAATATTTGGGCAACAAATTGGGATCGTGGCAAGGAAGGCCTCTTTGAAAGGACATACACAGATATATACACACATGCTCTCTCTCTCTCTCTCTCTCATACCACACACCACACACTAAGGGGATATAATTGGATGTTCTGTTTGGTCCGAGCAAAGCAAACAGAAGGGGATAAGGATGATAGAAAAGTGCCGGAGAGAGAAGGAAACGCACAAGAGAGAGAACAGAGAGGCCGTTCATTCGATTCTTTCATGAAGTTCGTTGGCAAATTCCAGGCTGAGTTTACAGCAAGCAACGGAAAGAAGAGAGGAAGAAGATCGTTTGCTTACCATTCCAAAAAGTCAGATCTCCTCGGAATTTGTTCTCTGCCGTGTCGAATGAGTTCGTCGGTTCGAATTTGGACACGTCGTTTGAACAGCTCTTTGGACATCTCCACTTTCTCAATGGGGTAATATTTACGGGGCTGAAATGGTAGATGATCGTCCAAGTACCTCGGCCTCTTGGGAATCGATCCCACTAAAACAAGATCATGCGAGCGGTTATTTTTTATCAAGGTAATCAGTAGTACTACTAATCCGGGTCAATTACAGGTAAAATGTTTTATTCAAAGAGGTTTTACCTTTAGTTATTGCTTAAAATGTAGCTGGCCAAAATGTGTGTCGACAATTTGCACCTCAAAGTAACTTCAGTTTTGATGATATTATTTTTAATGGTCATTTCACAAAGAATGGTGTGACTTGTGGCAATTTCTCCGGAAGTTACTTCAACTGGCAAAGGATTTTGAAACGAATTGGGCGGTTTAATGGGTTTTATAAAACATGACAAATCACTTTTTGCGCATTTAACTTTTTTACCAAGAATAAATAGACAAATGAAATATTTTAATCATTGAAACGTCAGAATTAGTTATTGACCCTTCAACTCCTCAATAGTGATTTGTTTTGAACCAGAAAGGCAGCTCTTTAGCTTAAACATGGCCCACTGGAATGGCTTAAAGGACCTCGACTAGGGCTCCCATCTTTAGCAAAAAACGGTTACAGAAATCTAACCAAAAACGTTTTAATTCAGTGTCAAAACGTGACCCTGCCTTTCTAGGACTCAAACACGGGGATGCTTCAAGGCTCGTTCCTAATCTTTTATCGTTCGGCTTTAACTTGTTTGCTAGAGTTAAGAACCCTAACTAAAGCCCTTCAAGCAAAATAGCCGAGTTGAATGAGAACCATATTAAACGAAAATGGCCTGGGTTTACACAAATTTGACAGAGACGGTTGAACGCAATCTTGACTCAATCCCTTTTCAAGCCTCTAACTAAAGCCCAAAACATTGCATGTCATTTAACATCCATTATCACAAGATTTGTATTTTCATACAAACTTCCAAATCTGATAGGACGGTACGAGGCCTTCAAGTCTTTGCAATGCATTAATGGTATGACTTAACACTTTACTGGTCAAGGCTGTAAAAGTAAACACTATATAAAATGGATAAATACATGTTATTGCCTGGTACTTTGAGGTGACATTTTTGTCTCCAAAAAGTTTATTTTTTATCATTCTTCTGGTCGCCGCGCCCTCTAAAAAAGGAGTTCTTGGGGCCGTATCAATTTAGACTGCCGCAAAAAATGACGAATGGTGAAATATCGTTGACGATGTATATAAATGCCTCAAATAGTGTCGCCACACAATTGGTCAATTTGGCAGTTCTAAATTGCTCTCAAGAAAAAAAAAACATTTTTTGGTTCATGCTAATTCAGGTCACAGCTCAGCCTGACCTATGACGATATAATTAATTTCGCAAATAGATAAGATACATATTTGTTGAAGAAAGTGTACACTGTATTTAGACCGTTGTGTTGGAACATCTCTGTGATAGCTCATACCTAACATTAACAATCTCATACAACTGGCCAAATATGTAGTTTCACTTTAATTCCTGCCCTGCTGGCCTAAAGACAATGTCGCTAAACAAATGAAACAAAAAAATGCAAATTTGAGAGGTTAGAGTACAATAAGCAGCTTAGTTGGCCTCCTTGATCGCTAAAAAGATGGGTAACAAAATTCGAAAAACAACCGTTCAAACAAACGAATGCAATTGAGGTGAAGAAGAAATATGAAATAATTCATATCGGAGAGCCTTAAACAAAGATGGTTGTCGATTTGAGTCTTATGTCAGAACAATGATTCAGATTACTAGATTGAACATTTTTCACTCAAGTTGGCAAAAATTATTACGGCTTATTTCCTATCTCAGTTTTGAGACGTTATCATGTCATGCAATATGCAGTACGCCACTCGAAAATTAGAAATCAATTTTGTATTCTTTGAATAAAGAACAATAGCAGTACAAATAGATACTCCTCAATATCCAAAATCATACAGCACTTACCATTGATGTCATTGGGTAAGTGAAAGATCTTCAGGTTTTGGGGTATTGTTCAATAAAAGAAAAGAGTTTTTTTATGTTTATCTGTATGAGTACATTTCAAGTGCAAGCAGGGCTTTTGATAGAGAACGGATTCATTTGGAAGGATGCAAGTAATGGCAATTGCAATATGCTCTTACTTGCCACTCCAGCACTTTTGATTCAGCTTTAAAGGCTTGTAATACCTCCTATTGCTGGTCTAGAGATTTTATTGCCTTTTTCAAAAACATCTAGATTGGGGATTTGAAAATATGGAGCTACAAAGTACCAACTCGCAGATAAGGACGATGGACGACCCATAGAAAAATTATTACCACTTACTCTTCTCTTCTTTTGGGTGCCCAAGTATATTCAACTGGCTGCTAAATTTGATAATCTTAAGACAATTTTATCACATTTTCGATAATACTTATCACCAAAAAATGTAATTTTAAATTAAGATCAACATTTTGACTTCCCAGATACTCTACCTTAAGTCATTGCATAGCGACAGTCTTTTTTCATCTTTTTTTAACCTGTCTTCAGCCAAAAAATAAGCAAGAACAAAAAAGGAGAACACTGCACTAGCTTACTTTAAAACCCAGTCCCATAATCAGCAAAACGTATTATCGAGCGATGAAGTTGAATGATGAAGTGTTATATTCTGAATGGTGATTATGAATCCGTAGTGTTTTTCCTATGCTTATGTTGGAACGTTCTGTAATTTGACATATCTTTCTCTCATTTCAGTGCTTGACCCCGAAATGCCGGCAAATCTAAACCTTACATTTGTGAGCTTTTCTCCTAACTTGTGTCAACTAGGGTCCTGGCAAAAAAACGGCTCATTTATCGACACTGATATCTAACGGGTTCGAGCTTCTCCAAAATTATTTCATGAAATTGATAGTCATTGCAACACCACATGCTAAAAACGTTGTCGTTCGCAGTATGACACAAGACGTTTCCTTGCCTTTGAAAATAGTGGTTTCTCAGTCTCGGGAAAAAGCATGCTTTTTTGTGGGTTGACAAGAATGTGAAACCGAGTGCGCCTAATATTCATAAATAGATGTAGTTTATTTCATCACAAACTTGAAAAGTAGTTGATTGGATAAACGGTAGCATTCTCTGATCACAGTCACATTCGTCATACATGGATGAATATTTGAAATAAAATTCTCATTTTTTTTCTTGTCACAGAAGTATACAAAATGCCACATGTGTTTAAAAAATTCGTTAATCAAAAGGTATAATCTCAAGATATTAACCCAGGCACCCCTGGGGTAAGCGATGTAAATGTGACAACGGATTCTGCCATAATCTTTTAGAAATGTTTCAATTGTGAATTCTAGATTTGAGTTTTTGGTAAGCCTTGGAGTTTTTAAGGTTCTTTTGGTTCAAACATGAAAAATATCTGATTGTACCATTCAAATCCCCACGATAAGACTTATGAGTACATATTCCGAAGGGTTATAGAGTAAACGAAATTCAATTTGAGACACAAAGCTATTGCTCGAAGGAATTCAACTTATCACAGAACGAGACCTCATCTAAGTCTTCAGGTGGCAAAGTGGAACACTCTCCGAGTTCCCATTTCTGAGGTCGAACAAATCATTACTTTGATCCAGGTCATCATCACTTTGGTTCAGGTCAGAAACAGAGTAAGTGTGAAGGTTCTTGGACATGGGTCTATTACCGTTAATACCGTCCGCTACATCCTCGTCTGTCAAAAGTTTCTGGTAATTAGTCCTTGAAAGATCTTGAGAACTTTGCCTTCTGCGTCGAGTCCTTCTTCGTCCGACTCCATTCAAAGAGGATCTTCCCAACAGCTTGCCTCTTTTGAAGTACCTCACGACAAGGAGACTCATTACGACCAGAGTGGTGAGGAGAGACCCGTAGAGGAAGACAGATCTCGAGGGATTGGAGAGCACTTCGTCGCTCAAAGAGATTCTAACACTACTGCGTTTGCGGGAGAGGATTTTCTTTGATGGTTTCAAGCATTTTTCTTTAGAAGCGGAGCAAGCACAACAATGCCTCTCGTCAAGGCTCTGACAGCAAGGTACACAAGTTCCATTCCAAGTGTCAAGAACGAGCGGAACATGGCATGACGAGCAATCGCTGTCTTGCGGCCCAGAGCACGTTCCACAAGATTCATGGCAAAGCAAGCACTCGTTTGAGTGTCCATCGTAAAACTTTTGAGGCTCACAACTCTGGCAAGTTCCATCTGGCCCTAACTTCCTTCCACTGGAACACGTGGAACATTGAAATGGGCTTGGACCGTGACACGAAGAGCAAGATGGGTGTCAAGCTTGACATTGGCCTTTCTCGTCCACAAAACCACGACTACATTGCTCCAAACATTGACCAGTAGGGGTAAGGTATTTGTTGGCCGTGGGACAAGATAGACAATCCTTGTCAGTTGGGCCCTGGCAAGTTAGACAACTCCCATGGCACGGCCGGCATTGCTGTTCAGAAGTTTGGTATTCCTCGGGCTTGCAACTGGTCACACAACGTCCACGAGCATTCAAAGCATGACCTAAATGGCATTTTGTGCAATGGTTGAACGATTCACATTCCGTGCAAACGTGTGGGCAAGGCTGACATTCTCTCATCTTCTCATCATGGAAAGTGCCCAATGGGCATTCGTGATCAAGACACGTGAACAAATGAAGGGCCTGATTCATGGGACAGGTTAAGCAATTTTCCTTATTTTCAGCACATGACCTACAATTTGGACCACAAGGCTGACAGTCGGCGTTTTCGTCGGCTCGAAAACTCCCTTTTCCACACAAAATGCTGATCTTTGGAATGCAAACTTGCTCTCCATAAGCAAATGTCCACTCCTCCTGGCACTTGATGCATTTTTGATCACTCGTGCATTTACCACACCCTTGAGGACAAGGAACGCACTCTTGCCGATTAACATCTGGACGAAAACCGATCGGGCACATTTCCACGCACTTTCTTTCGAAGTAATATGTGTGCTCTTGGCAAAGAGAACATTGAGTGGGCAAACTGCCCGTACAAGTGGCACAAGTTTCATGGCAAGGATCGCATGCTTTGGTCTCCTGATTGAGATAAAAGCCTCCTAGACAACTGCTCATGCATTTATTTTCCAAAACCGATCGAACTAATCCGTCTTGGCACTTGAGGCATACCACTGAAGTCTCTTGGGTCTGCGAGTAGACAGCTCCTGGACTCTCAATCAAATTGAGCACTTCTGAGGCCTCTGTACAGCTTTCACAATGAGAGGGACAAGGGACACATTCATTTGAAGAAGAGCGTTGGCGGTATCCCAAAGGACAAGAGCCCTCAATGCATATAGATTGATTGGTCAAAAGGAAGAGAGACTTCTCACAAGATAAGCAATTGTTGGGATTGGGTCCAAAGCAGGTCTGACAACTTGGGTGACATGCCTGACACGTTCCACGAACCGATGAGTACGTGGTCAGAGGGCATCTGTCTACACAAACGTTTCCAAATTTGAAGCTTTTACATGCCAGACATTGTGTAGCCTTTGGACCCGAGCATTGATTGTCTTTGCATTGAGGATGGCAAGAGCGAGTTATCGAGGAGGAGGAGGAGAGGTCAAACTCTGATGAGGAAGAGCTCACGTCGTATTGATTAAGGGGCTTTTTGGATTCCAATAAGCGTGAGTGGTTATGTAAGTACGGATAAGATGAGAGGGATCCACTTGACCAAGATATCTGCTGCCCTTCATTACCCAAAACGTCGACTGGCTCATCCATCATCTTGGAGTCCAGGCTGGGGTCTTCTCCCAAAAAAGAACCGAATTCTGACACAAGAGAAGGATCCTTTAATGGACTTTCTCGAGTTCCATAAAAGAGCATTTTCCACTTCTTCAAGACCCCTTTGCTCTGGCTAGTTCCTTTCACACTAGGGCTGTGGTTGACCTCAATGGTCCAAGTTCCATTTGCCGGCTCTCCCCAAAAGTGAACTGAAAGGAAAGGCCAATCCTCAAAACCAGCATTTGTGGTATCTCTCGGCCGTGGAAGCAATAATGAGGATTTGGTGCCAGAGGGAGAGGTAAGAACGATTTGTAGGGCACCTCTGGGGTGATAGTGCAGTGACAGTTTACATTGCACATGCTCAAGATATCGAATTTCGCTACTGGTTTGACCGCAAGCATTTGTTTTCATCGAAGCTCGTGCAACTCTTGTGGGGTCTGATGGGATAGGTTGATCCAGAGTGACCGTATCGGTTTCACAAATGGCGAGGGGGCCAGAGCCCGGCCAAACTTTCGCCACTTCCACCATGCCATTCGCATCCATTAGACCATAACCAAATTTGTGACTGTACTTTCGTCCCACGGCGTTCGTTTTCCACCCTGATTCGACCATGAGAGGATTGGGATTGGACGTAAGAACGACAATGTGTTGCATATCACGCCACGTGAGATTGGGATTGGCCTCCAACGCCAATGCGCAAACTCCGGCCGCTATGGGAGCGCTAGCGGAGGTGCCGGTATGGGATGCCGTGCAAATTTTATCCGGTCTGAGCTTGGCATCTTGATCTACAGTGGCGATACTTGCATCATGACCAGGTGTCCCTGATGAGTACGTGGTCGCCAATGTTGATGAACATTCTTCTAGATACCAAGGTTTCTTCCCCCCTTGAGAAGCTGAGGAAATTGAGAGGGTGAAAATGGAGTTTGTATATCCATCGCAGTTGCAGTTATCCACCCGCCGGCCTCCATTACCACTAGCCCATACAAATATGGACCCCTTCCCATTGCGACCATATTTGACGCCATTAATAAAAGCTTTCTTGGCAAGAGGGCCAGGACCGTCCACAGTCTTGCCATCGTCTTCGGGACCCCAGGAGGCTGAGTAAATGTCGATGTGATCTGGGCGTAACGACAAGGCACGAGCTTCAACGGCGTCGTTAACTAAACCATCTAGCATTCTCACTCCCCCAATACTGGCATTATAAGCCACACCAACGCCACAGATATTGTTAAAAGCCTCGGCAGCTACCTCTCCGGCACATCTGGTTCCATGTTTGTTGTCATTATTATCTTGCGGCATGGGATCATCGTCGTTACCATTGATATCAGTTGAGGCCATTGGGTCGTAATTTAGTTTGAGATCCGGGTGATCACTTTGTATTCCATCGTCAAGAATAGTAACAACCACACGCTTGCCCGTGTAACCTTTCATCCAGGCTGGCTGGACATTCATATCGCTTCCATCAATGGCCCCATGGTTTAAAAACCATTGATCTTTGAACATTGGATCGGGCATATAAAAGGAGTGGACATCTCGTTTGACACGCCTTTTCTCATGCTGTTGCTCGAACCAGCGGACTCCAGGCTCTTGGTCTAGTATTTCATGATGATCCAAACTATAGTTAGTCCAACGAGGTCTTATCGAATGGTGCTCAAAGAGGAAATGGCTCTCCACATTCCCAATTTGGCCACGGTTGGTGAAGCCATGTTTTTGAGCAATACGATCTGCCTCCCCTTGACCGTCTGGGATGTGCAGGGCAAAATGGTTGTGATAGATCTTGACCTGACTCCCAGACTGCCTAAATAAGGTCAGAGCAAGGAGGAGCAGAACATGGAAACAGATCTGTTTCCATTTCAAACATCCGCTGACGCGGAGACGCATGATTACGGGCATGGCGAGTTCGTCGCTCTATTCTGCCACTCTGTCAGACAACTATTACAGTGGCAGAAGACCCTCATTGAGTAGCATCACAGAACCGGTCCTCAAAGTCAACGAGCAGAGTCTCTCATCTTCCTGAACAAACGATCGTTTTCGTGCTCTCTCCGCTTCTCATGAACATCGTTTTGGTTCTTGAATACAACATCGTAGGGAATTTCTCATATTTCAGCGCGTCGTAATCAAATCGCGCTACATTTTACGAGCCATTCCCTTCGATTATGCACATGTTTCGTTGCTTCAAGGCCACAAAAAGGTTCCAAGTTCGTTTAAACACAATTTGCACCATGAAATAAGACAACTTTCCTTCTGTCAGCGAATAGTCTGCATACAGCCACTGTACGTAATACAAACGTGATCCCCTCGTGTCCGTGGCGAGGCCAGAGGAAATCAATACACTGCCTTGTACTTGAAAAGCACACGCCTCA
>NC_081448.1:2383907-2411861 GCF_007210705.1 Tigriopus californicus
AATACACTGCCTTGTACTTGAAAAGCACACGCCTCAATTTAAAAATGCACAACACTATGTACAAACGAACAGAGGTTGCCGCTGTTGTTGTCAGAAGAGCACCACATTTCGCTCTGGCTTGAGGAGGGCGACTGTTTTGGATTAAAAAGACCTCTTCCCGCACGCAAGTCATCGTTTTCGCCCTCCGTCCTCCCCAAGTCTGTGGGACAAGTTTAGGACAAAAGGAAGACTCAGAGAAGCCCCCTAAAGAGTACTAGGAGAATGAAAGCGTGGCCTCTGGTTGAGTCCTGGCAGAAGGCGTGCTTCAGAACGACGCTTCACGTCCGTTCTTTCGCTCGAGCGCGTCCTCACTCACCACTCTTCCGAGAGCCGGCCTCGCGCACAAAATTCTCTTCGACGACGTTGTGAAGGACGGACACATGGGAACACAAGACCCACATCAATAAGGGTGGAAAGCTGCAGGGTGGAACAAATGCTCAATGGAAAACGAAGACCATTTCCGGGAAGGTATAACTTGATGTTTGATTATAAGGAAGCTCACAAGGGTTTCATATATATTTTTTTTCGGATAGCCTGATATGGCAGTTGAATGCAGTCCAAAGCACAAGAAATTGTCTGAATTTGGTCACCCTGTTGATTGTGGAGCCAGAGGCCGTTGAGAGAGGTCGAACAGGGTCAGAGGAAATATGATCAAACTCAGATGGGACAAAATCTCCCAGTCATGTTATCTTGTTACATATGAAGTATATTCATTCGTATTCGAGTACGATCACGCTCAGATACTAAATATCTGGGCTGGGAACAAAAGAAAGGGGGAAAGATGGAACATTCGTATGATTGTTCGGAAGTAGTTGGCAGTTCGCTCTGCTCACAATTATAGGTATGTAGGATAGGCTTGGAATTTTAAGCGGAAGCCAGACAGACAATGCACGTATTGTTGTCAACAGTGGGAAAATGACAATACGAAAAGAACTAGAAAATGTACATATCCTCCGGAAATAGAGCCCAAGTTACAAATGGAACAAGGACTTACGAGCTCCATTCTCAATCTTTTCTATTCTGTTTTAGATCAAAAAAGTCTTCGAATGGTATTATGTAAGTTTGTATTTTTACAAAGTTTCGTCTTCAAGCAAATATTCTGTTGTCTATTAAGCTAGGGTCTGTGCTGGGGGCAAACCAATAATTCCATTAAAACACCAAAGCAAGCCTTTTCGTCACTTTTGATCTTCATGAAGTAAAATTTTGAAAGGGCAAGATTTCAATTCTTCTTAATCTCTGCCCTATATAACAGGGGGTATTGTCTATTGTACTTGTTTTTTTTTTTATTGAAGTACGAAAACGCAACAAAAAATGGCCAAAAAAAGTAAGTATGTACTAAACCAACAAAAGAAAAACAAAAGGACCTCGTTTTCGCCTTGATGAGAGACTGACACCACGGCACGATGGTCTTTTCCGATGACCTAATTGCTGAGGTCACCATGTCCTCCATGAAAAAGCCACCCAGCTTCTGGTTAGCCTTGGGATTCCGGGATTCAAAATTTACCAAATACCATGTGCATGTTACCCTGAATAAACCTAAATCCAAAATCCAAATCCAAAGAGAAGCCTATCAAAAATTGGTCGATATTATTGACGTTCAATTATATGTCTAAACCAGATTTTTACATATTACTGTATGGTTTGAGTATGGTATCATAATGTAAGTTCCATCGATGAGGCTGGATTCTACTCACTAGGCTATATTCTACTCAATTTTCAATAAAGAAGGAAAAAAGATGCTTATCACGCAGTCTTGAAATACTGATTGCTCAAGAAACCCAGGGCGAGCTCAGTCAAACTTGAAATCTACGAACGTCCAAGATAGGAAACTCATCTGGCTAGGCCAATGAAATCATTGCTCAGTGTTTCTTTCAGTTAAGGTGCCTCATGAAAGCAAATCGAGCGGCTTATCTGGATGGAGTTACGTAGCGATTTCACCTATTCCCTCAATTAGAAATCAAATATGGGGCATTGAAACAGGAAAGGAAGATGACGTCATCATCAAATTTCGAGAGGTCACTCGTACTTTTGAGGCCTAATAGTTCTTTATCAAGGGCTTAAATTAGAGTTCCAATTCATTTATCCATGAAAGGAATGATTCATGTAGGATTGCATTTTAATCAACTGTCACAATTTTACTCATTAACATGCTTAAAAAAGACTTCTTTGCAGAAAAAACCTGTTTTTGGAATTATGTTTGCTACGTTAGAACTTTTTATTCTTACAAAATGCTTTTTGAAACGTTAGAAAAGTTTTTTGTCTGATGTTTTAAAAAGTACCCCACTGACCTCCCAAAATTGGTGCTGACATCATCAGACAGCTCCTACTTAAGGAAGTCACCTTGACTATGTATGATGCACTCTATTTATGTTTCACAGGTGTTTGTTTTCTTATTGCCTTCTATTGTGTATTGGACGCATATATTTCTTGAGATGAATACACTCTTTCCCACTTGTCTTTCGTTATTATACAGAAATCTGCTAGCGCTACATTCACAATGGCAAGGAATGAATGTGACAAGATAAAGATAAAATGCCTGTTGTCGGATAAGTGTTGAGTATATCTTGTTTCCAAGGCCTAATTCATGCATCAGTTTGATAGAGCATGGAGATCTAGGAGACCTGGAGGACGCACAACCGAAAGGATATGACCCTTTTCGAGGCAAGAGGGAATCTCTCTGTTCTCTTAAAAGAGGGTCTTAACGCAACCTTTATCATTTCTATTCAAATACTGAGAGCTCATATGGTTATACAACATGAAGACAAGTCTCCAATTTAAAAGATCATTCGTTGGTTCTGTTTTAGTACATGGCATGCAAATATGGTGAATTACGTTATGGTTCTGTAATTATTTATATTATTACATATTATTATTTAAATTTTACACAATTTTGTAACAGTCAGCAATGACACAAACCCATTTAACAAAACTCTGAAGGGGTTGATTATGCACTGATATTTTTAGATATTTTCTTCCCTAAACTGAGCTCGTGATAGCATCATCAATCGACCAGGTCAAAATAAGTCAATGGATTTTACAAAATCCAATTCATACCATTCCAACCACGTACATAAATCGTTATGGCATTATTGATAAATTGAAAAATTCAGTTTACAATTAAAGTTTCATTGCCATAAAATGTTAAACTAAATTGAATAAGCTGACTCTAAAATTGTGTGATCAAATTGTAAAAGCGTACTTGGACCTTTTCGTTGTCCTTTAAATTATTCATCTGATATGCAAAACCAACCATGTTCACTTTTAAGAAGAAGACATTTGGGTATAATGGAGGCCGAACTGGCGTTACTTCTTTATCTTATGCTCTTGAGGGGTCACTCCAGGCCCCAAATCTTCAAGCCCTCGAGTTAATTTAATCAATAAAGCCGTCTTTTTTTTTCTTTCTCGGGCTATTGTCCTCTTTACCTTGGAGCCAAGAACTGCATCTTGGGACAATCCAACAACTTTCATATCATCGCAGATGTGGTGTTTTAAATCAAATTGATATTTGTGTCATGTACTCTTCATCTACGGACTCACTCTTCAAACAAAATACTACCCTTGTTTTGCTAGCAATAAAGTTCATAGCTATTTATACTCAAAAATAAAAAGCAGCCTTTGGATATTGTATTCTGCAGAATCTCCCGGTTAGTTTAATCAATAAAGTCCTCTTTTTTTCTTTCTTTCTCGGGCTTCTTCATTGTACAATTAGCTGCCCTCCAATATTCACAGGCAATATTTAACCGTTGATTCAGTACTTCTAAGTCAGACTTGGACAAGTTTCTGATAAAAATTCCAGATCAAGCATCACAATGACATTGTTGAACAATCCATTACTAATCCACACACAATTGGCTAAACCCAAGTGTAACAAGAACATAAACAACTTAAAACTGGTAAAAACATTCGAGGGCTATTCTTTTGCTCTCGACCGTCGACAATCTCCATTCCCCTTCTCACATGAATAAAGACATATGCTGAGATTTTCATCAAATCAACCAGACAAATCAATCGGTTTGGTGGTCAAGGAAACAATAAAAACAGAACTCACTCCATCTGACGTGCCAAGATCTCGGAGCCACCATCGACAGTCTTTGTAAACAAGCGAAGGAGGCCATTTTACACAATCCGACTAAGTGCTTCACGACTCAAGTGCAGACTTCACTTACAATTAATTAACTCCACTTCTGGCCTTTTTTTTTACACTCACATGGACATTTCGGAAGGAAACTAATGTTGTTGAAAACCTAAACGAAAAAAACGAGAAATTATGGTGTCATGAGAAATGTAGTTGCTGTTTTTTTCTTATTTCACAGGTTTTTGCCTTGATACTAAATTTGTATTTGCATTTATACCTTTTATTATGAGAACTATAAGACAGTAGAGATTACTTTTGTAATGATTTGATCACTTTTGATGATCTACTAATTTCTCATGGCTTGATGATAATTGAAAAGGTTGTCGTGCTGAAAACAAGGTCAAATGATCAAAAATGATAAAGCGTAGGTCAGATATCAGTGTGATTTACCCACTATCGAGTCCCTTGGTTCCATTTGGCAGCCTGCTCTGATCATCTGTGTCAGGATTCTTTCCACAGTTCAAGTTTGTTCTCGAAACCATGGCGGCTGATCAGCTCAAGTAAGATTTAAGGGAACTTGTGCATTAAAACTGATGAATTCATGATAAGACCTTCATCGTTCAGAATCCTTTCGCTCTCGTTCAATGTGGCCAAGACCATGCCTTCTCAGGATGAGGCGATGAGAAATCAATGGAAATCCATGTTGGGTCTCTTGGGCCAGGAACCATTACCAGATTTATACGCCATCAGGTAGGGTTGAAGTTCCTGGAGAGACTCTGTTTAAGAATATTGAAGCATTAATCAATCTGATTTAGTTTGCAGGAAGTTTCTGTGGTACCATACGTTTATGAGTCTTTGATAAAGGGCAATGATGCTTGGATGAGCATAATCACGTAAGTGGAGATCCAAGTGCAAATCCCTTGACCAGGCCATGGTTTTAGTTTATGGTCTTGATTTTAGCAATCTCTTGTATCATCGTGGATATATCCAGCTTCGATACATTAGAGTCTTGGGGACGGTTTTGGCCGTATTCGGTCACACGAAACATCTTTTGAGACTTCGGCATCTCGACACGACTTACCTGAGAGTCCGGAATTTGGGTCAAAAAGCGGCCGTGGCCATTCGAGTTCAGCTTTATGGCGTTCATTATGCCTTCATGGGTTGCCATTTGACAGCACATGAGTGGAACTTGGAGAAGAGAATTGAAGACTACGATTACATTATCGAGAATTTGCTCTTTCCCGGTGGAGATGAGTTTGCAAATATGCTCTATCACGACTACATCATCATTATGGGCGACTTGAACTTTCGGTTGAAATCGCAAAGCTTGGATCATGATGAGATCGTGACTTATGTGGACAAAGGCGATTTCAAGCCTCTGGTGGAACAAGACAGTCTCTTGTGGGTGCAGGATGAGGGCCGAGCTTTTCAAGAGTTCTCTGAAGCTCCTATCACATTCTTACCCACGTTCAAATTCAAGATCGGCCATCAAGAGCATGATCGGAAACGACGTCCGGGTTACACGGACCGAATCCTTTACCGAGCCAATACTTACAACCTTGAGGACGTTGCAAGATTGGATTTGGTCGCTGATGAGTATCAAAGTGTTCCGGAAGTGACTGCGAGTGATCATAAGCCGGTGATTTGTTCTTTTACTAGTCGGATCATACCTCCAGAGGTAGCTAATCGAAAGGCATTGCCGGCCTACAAACCCATTGTGGACTTTGACCATGTCCAGGATTGGAAAAAAGGGCTAAATGATCTCTTTGTCACGTATCAGGTCATATCAGGTGAAGGACATTACATCACTGACTATGATTGGGTCGCTCTGTTTAAGGCGGATTTCCAATCCTTGGAGGACTTTGAGGCCTTCATCTGGTCATCTCAACAACGTCGTTCCCAAGTGAAGCATGTTGTGGCCTTTGGCGAGGAGATCAATGTTGTCTCCCCTGGAAAGTATTGCCTTCTCTACATTGGAGCCAAAAACTGTATCTTGGGACAATCCAACAACTTTCATATCATCGCGGATGTGGTGTTTTAAATCAAATTGATATTGGTGTCATGTACTTCATCTACGGACTCACTCTTCAAACAAAATACTACCCTTGTTTTGGTTGCAAAAATGTTCATAGCTATTTATACTCGAAAATAAAGCAGCCTTTTGATATTATATTCTGCAGAATAGTAAAGTTCATTTCATACTAGTCGGGTATATAAACAAGAGTCATAACCAGTAATTATTCAGGAGGTTACTGAACCGTAAGGGAGTTACATTCTTGCCTGGCTATCTGATCAGATAATCTTTTTTCCCTCAAGTATGCACCGGTAACTATTTCGGTGCGAGGTCAAGGTCCTTTTGTGAAATTTGCCGACTCCAGCTATTCTCGAGAAGTTGGATTCATAACCCCTGCTTGACCAAAGCCATATCTCGATCACAAGCGGTAATCTAATTGAAATGCATGAATCGCGTATTTTAACACATATATAGTTCAACGATCGAATATCCAACGACGACTTAAGCCATACTCTCCGTTGTTGAAATGGAAAGGTTATTGCTGTTACTGTTGTTATTGTTGTTATTGTGGCTGTTGTTCTCGTTTCCACCTATCTGGTCATCTTTTCCCGAGGAATTGTGTCCCAAATTGTTGTTGCCGATCTCCAAGGTCTCGACCTCGGCGAAAGCCATGGATGATTTTGTGGCACTTATCACGCTATTGGGACGAGTGTGTGTTATGGGTGGCAACGTGGCTACACTAGAGCGATAATCGTTCGGTAAAGAAGGCCGATGGTATTTCAAGAGTTGTCTCTCGTCCAATGAACAAAGTAGAATATCATTGGCCAATGGGTCGTACTTGTCCACCGATGTGTTCTTGAGGCTTTTTTGAAGTTTATGACGGAACAGTTTCGAACGTGTGGTGGTCAAATCAGGTAAGGGTCGTATCACAGGCATAGGGCGGGTTGGGAGTGAACTCTCGACTAAGGACAAAGACCGGGACAAAGGCTGTTGTGGTGAGGACAACGGAGACGATTCCGTGCCTTTGGCTTTTTCAACCACACTTTTCATCTTGTCCTCGAATTCTTGTTCTCTCTCTTCGTAGAGCTTTTTGCAAGCACTCTGGAGTCGACCCACTTCACTTTGAACTTGCAAACTTTTTTGCAAGCTCTCAATTTTGGCGTTTTTGCTTCGGAGTTGGTTCTCAAATTCCATTTCTCGCCACTTAAGTTGCTCGGCCAGATCTTGGGTCTTGGCCAATTCTGAAGCCAGATCGTGTTCAACACTGGCAATTCTCTTCTCCTTCTGCTCCAAAAGAGACTGGAAGCGTTGAACTTGTAACCTCCATTCGGCCTCTGATTGTTCGGCAGAGGCCGCTGAGGAAAGAGCGAACTGGAGGTCTGGAATTGAAACAGGTATAACAAAAGTTAATGTTGAATCAGTTACATTCCCTCATCCTGAAAATGCGGAAATGTTTTTCTGTGATTGTTCAACTGACACTTCATGCACATGCGTCAAATGGCATCCACAAACCTTAGCACAAAGCTAGCTAACCTTTACAAGGCAATATTTGGGACCTTCTAGATCAGTAAAACGGACTGCTGGTTTGATTACATAAAGTTTAGGTAAAATGCATGACGACATAAAACAAGCCTAGTTTACGGATGGACCAATGAAAATTCAAACTCCTCTGATATAAACTCAACCGTAATGTTTAACACAAATAATAAACGTGGATACCGAGTATTTTATGGAGCGTGTCATTGAACCATATTCAAATAGGAGAGTTTGATGCTTGATGCTGTTGTAATTAAGGCAAAATTTTGGTTTTTCATTTCGAAAGTAAGCTCTTTGTGGCTATCGACATCCTTCTTTAGCTAATCCAAAATGATTAATGATACAAGTTTTATTCAAAGAATCAAAATCTAATTTTCTCAACAAAGTCTTGATAGCACAATGTCTTGTACACGTAATATTGAGCAACAACTATCCTTGAATATACTAAACACGTTAGCTTATAATTAGCTTACATGGCTACTAAGCGAAAAAAAAAACTTGGCGAGAAACTGTTGATGGACTTCGTGATTGATCCACTTCAACATTAACTAACCAGGAAATCAGGTGTTGCATATGTTTATTAACCTGATCTGAGAACATTGTATTTATGATAAAAATTGTATATCAAAAATACCTGAACATTTCTGTTGAAGGCGTTGTATTTCTTCATGGAGACCGGAAAGCACGCTCTTGTGCTCTGATTGTAAAAAATTGATAGCACTTTCGGCACTTCGCAACTTCACGTCCATTTCTTCCCTCAATGAAGACAAGAAACTGATTTTTCAACCTTCACCACATCCAGATGAGAATGCTTCCTCCCAGGATATGTCTTCTTGCCAAGAACGCTTAAGGATCATTTATTCGTCAATCCTTGGGCTTCAAATTCGATTCAAGTCTTCCAACCTGGCTTTATGAAGACTTTGGTGCCATCGGAATCCATTGAAGATTACCAAGCGACTATTGAACACTCAGAGGAATTGTTGTGCGTTTTTTTCCACCTGATTGCTTCACATGACTCACTTGCTTCAACCAGAGCTTCAAAGGTCCTCACTCCACTTGGCAACTTGAATTATTAGCCTTTTTATCACCAATGTTCGCGGTAAATGTACACATTATTTGCCTACAAATGGTGGGCCTAAGTGGTGTTGTACTCAAACCAGGCAAGTATTATTCTAAGGCCCTCCAGTAGTGCAACTAATCTCACTTTGCTGTCATTGATTATTGCCGGCAGGTATTAGACTGAGCCATGAAGTCAGGTGTTCGTTCCCGATCCTCGGGTGGGTTCGTGAGTCTCGCGGTTGGAAATATCCCCGTCCCTTGACGACCAATGTGGAGCCAAACCATCACGGAACAGACACGACGCCCACGTCACTCGCTCGCTCACTCACTCGTTATTTTGTCAGTCAGTAAGTGAGTCAGTCACAGTCTCAAGAAGTTCTCTCGTGGGTTTGCGCTGAAAGTGGATTGCACTCCTTGTCGCCGAATTCTCATCATAGTGTGCTACTGTAGGTTCAGTAATTACAATGGGAAGAGTAGGCATGCTACTTGGTCATGAATCCTTATAGGAGTTCATGAATTGTGTGCGTAGGAAAAAAATGTGCCTTTCTTCTTGATCTATGACTTGAAGTAAGGGATCATGATGGCAAGCAACAAGGTGATTTTGTGTTCGACGCAACTATTGCCGATAGCCTGCAGTTTCGTCAATTCAGTTAAAACTTACACTGATACACTAAAAAATGGGCGTTTTTCTTCTGAAGGAAGTTGCTCTATTAGTAGGTCCGACAAAAACTTGCAGATAAATAAAAGATCTACTGAAATTGCGCAAAAAATGCAAATAAACTTGACGAAAAAAAGGCATCGACACGTTCTGGTGGCCTGGATGGGCTTTTTGGCATTCCATATCAAGTAAAATGTAGCTGAAAAGCAAAGCTATGCCATAGCAACTTCCGACACAGGAATGTGAACCCACGGTACCGAGGTTTAGACTGATCGTATTACGAGGATTTTGTACATCTTTAATATTGAATGATAAAAATACACGTTACCATGTGTCTGTTTTTTAGAGGAGAAGTAAGTTACGCAAGTGAAATTGCGTCCCAAATTTGAAGATAGTGTATCTCCAAAACTTGCAATGATAAAAAAAGAAATAGAGCTATTTAAGATAGATGGATGGACAAAATATGTGTGTAGGCGGTTGGGAATATATCTGGAACCCATTTTGCACTTCCATTTATTTTCATGTCAAACAGATTTCTAGAAATAGAAATCAGGAAAACTTCGTAAATGTAATAGATTAAAAGAGAAATGAGGGGTTTGTAAGTTTTTTTTCCAAATTTGCACAACTTGTAGGATGCAAGTTTTGGGCAGCCCTATTTATCCTATGTATATCCTGCATACCCTTACTGCAAGGTCAAAATGATATTTTGATAGTAATGTTAAAAGCAAGTCAACATGGGCTGAGACTCAGTACCCACCCTTTGATAGTTAACACAGTACTTATTAATTTTGAATTCGTCAATGCCATATAGTATCAACTCAAAATCTGAATCCTTAATTCTCAATTGCTAGGGTGGTGCATTTGCATTCCCTGTAGCGGTAAAGGAGCGCTAATTCTTTTTTCAAGTGTATTTCATTACATTTAGGCCCCATCTCATCAAAATTCAAAAATTGCTTTGATCTTTAATTTGGGAACAGTTGCTTTCAAACCCGGGGAATCAACATAGCAGACCCTCAACGTACAGTTTTAAAGTTTAATCATCGCATCTCGCATATTTATCTAATCATTGCAATCTTGAACGGCCACCAGTGAGCCGCATCCAATTTGAGCTTGTAGATGATTTGAGACGGAATCTTGGAGAGCTTTTAACTTTAAAATACCATTCTTATGATGAGTAACATGAGTACGCTTCTGAAAATGTGGTTTTTAGAAGGAGGGAGGCTTAAATTAATCCGCAAATAAATGGAGAGGCAACTGACAAATATGCATATGGAACTTCATTAGATCAAAAACCCGCCATTGACGCTTGTACAGCATTATGAACTGAATCATTTGCTTTTCCATTTATGCGTTCATTTTGTGACACAATTATGTTATGACAAAGTTTCTTTCTGGCAATCTTGGACAACCGTGGCTTTGGAGCATTTGCTTTTAAAAATGTACAGCCTTCCTTGAACCTTGATGTTTTTCAGCGATTGATTCAACAATCATGTTATGCTTGGGCCCTCAGTACTGCGGTGGCAGTTTCGTTATACCTGGAGAGCCTTGACGGCTTAATGACTTGTACCGCAGGAAGGAAAACTTTCGTCGTCTATGAAGTCACCCATAATGCATTGGTCACTTTATGACGTCCTCGATCAGTTTGTCACTAGCCTACTACAAACAGCTAACCTTTGTGATCCGAGTATCTCAACAGGCTGTTTCGTAACAACAATAAATCCAAAATTTTCAAATGTCCAACTCCCACGAAGAGAACATGTGATTTCAAGCTCAAAAAAATATGATACAGCAATTTTTTTATCAGAAACATTTATTGCTATCCAAGCATGACGAATTTAAATGGTACCTACCTTGTAACCATGGATTGTTTTATTTGAAGGTAGGTCTTTCGATGAAGAATGATGAAGATATACGTATAATTTGTATACCTCAAGGAAGAGCTACTGTTTTGGCAGAAATAGTTGCTTTTAAGTTGGAAAAAATGCAAAAAATGATGGGGGAGTAAATAAGAAAATGCGGGATGTGTAAAAAAACAGTTCAGAAAATACGAAAAAGGGAGAAAAAATAAGTAGTGGAATTCAAAAAGGCAAAAAGGTCGGTTTGAGCCCTCTTTGCAGAGGTTTTTTTTAAATAACTAGGCACACAACTGCATTCCCTGGGTTAGCCATTGAGTTTTTTCCATTTTATCAACGTTAATGAAATTAGTGTAAAGCATCGTTCTTTGTTTATTAAATTAATTTCTTTTTTGCAATGTTTCACATCAGGGTCCTTTTTAATTGATTCGGATGTTATGGTTACGGAGTGGCAAAAAAGACATTCTGAAAAAGTACAAATTAAGCAAGGAATGTAACATACGAGTACCATAAATGCTCTTCATATTTGCTCAGGCTCACTAACCTATCTATCTTTTTTGGAAAAACAACAACATTATTTTCTTTAACATTGATAGTCCAGATCTGATCCTGAAACAAAGTGAAAAATAGGTTTGACCCTATTCAATGTAAATTTGCCAAAGGTGTCGGAAATTGAGACAAATCTTGATGTTAGAACAAGCTACTTTTCAAATCGGTATTAATTTGTGCGGTAAAATTTCTAATGTCTGGTATTTGTTGGTTTTATTGGTGCTCTTTGACACATTTTTGGCCTTTTTGCGTTTTAAAGGTTGATACTTTCTGCACATGTTTGACTCTCAAAGACTTTGCTTTCTTGCACTTTTTTGCCCCGCCATAGTTATGGTATACGGTTAATTCTCATCTGTAGCCTGGTGTTAACACATACGGTATTTTTGTTCCCTAAATGATTTTTTCTTAATCAAACCCATGAGGGCAGATATGACCAGCTCAGCTGCATTTATCTTTTTTGCTGACTTTTACAAATAGAAAAAGGGAGTTGACTTTGATATATTTGCAAAACAAGTTCAGAAAAACACGGATAAGGACCCAAATGACCGAGCTATTAAAAGTACAAGAAAATGAAATAATGACTTATAACGGGGGTAAAATTGAAATTATGGCCCATTTTTCTTTCCTTCAAAGAGACCATAAAAATAAAGCAGATTTTTTTTCCCAGGTTTCAACATTGTTATTTCAAGGTCTACTACTTGGATAAGGAGACTGTATATAATGACTCCTGCATTCTCAATATGTCAATCTACGAATTTTTATTCTCATCGAGAACATGGAAGACATATTCCGCGAGAAGTTGAAATCGAATTTTGGATTATTACAAGGATAATATGCTTAATTGTCTGAAAATGAGTAAAAAGGTAGTCTCTGATCAAAGGAAAGCCGAGAAAAGGGTAGATTAAGATGCAAGAAGACGACCATTTTCCTTTGCACAAGAGAAAGAGTTAGGAACCTACGGGACGGTTTCGTTTTTTTTTGCGATTGAACAGAAGTTTAGCTTAGATTATGCATTTGACACGCTTCTTCTAAAGAGTGATGAATTTTTGAATGTGTCTCAAGAGAATCGCTTTCGTCATGTGATTAAATCACAACTTGTCTGTTTACAACTGCATTTAAGGGCACCTGAAGGCCACAACTAACATTAAAGTACTGCATAAAACTAGATCACATCACTTTCGTTATCGGTTTATGTTTGGATTTGAATTATAAATAGCTACTTTGTTAGCCTAAGAAAAGAGATGAATAACACAAAAATAAAGAAAACATAAGGTCGAACGGTTTTGCCAAATTTAGTAAATAAGAAATCTGAGCATTCCTTATTTTCTAGGTCTTGGGAATGGCAACGACATTTTTAAGAGACGAAGACGGCAGGAAACAAAGGAGAGCCCAATGATTGCTTGCCCAATGTTGAGGGGCAGAAAATACACTGAAATAATAGCAGAAATGCAGGTCTACTTTGCATCTCTACAAAGTTGTCGTTCCCCTCAAGGACTTGCCAACATTGGCGGTCATGCACCTTTATTGTCTCCTAGCCATTGGGTCAACAAAGTGCTTTAAATTTGGTTCAAATTCTCCGCAAGAGGCTGCACTGACAAGGGCTCCGAAAGTGGCTGAAATTTGAAAATCGAATCTATATCACCTGACCAATGAGCAATAATGTTATGTAGAAACAGTCAGTTGTGCCAGATATTCCGTAAGGAGCAAAACTGAGAAGGCCTGAGCCTGGCTAAAATATTATTTGTAAAGCACTATGATCCATTCCACAAACGAGGGTAGGGTAGGTGTAGGGTAATCGGTCACAGTGAAAGATGTAGAAAAGGGGTCTTATTCCGTTTCCGGAAAAGAGTAGAAAATGTGCCATGTGACTGTGCGCTAGAATAATAAATCCGAATACGTAAATCCAAGGCATCCTGATCTTCCACTCATTCAGACTCGTACAGAGGGGGGCTGACAAAAGGGCTGTAAAATCTGGATCACCGCCTATTCTGCAATGACCAATATTTTCATCACTATCCTCAACCACATAGGGTCAATAGTAGTGACCACAGAGGCTTAACATGCGTTTTGAGAGCACCTTCAAGCCCTCGAGAACCTCACTTAGTAAAAACAATGAAGTCGCCCAATCTTACTTATTGGGCTCTTCGTTGTGCAATTCGCCTTCTTTTGAAAGGGAATATGTTTGCAGATGTTTATCATTCAACAGGATTTAAACCTGACTTGAGCAAATTCTTGATCGAAATTCTTAATCAACCCTATATTAAAGAGTTAGCCAGATCTGCCAACACTAATACGTTGATAGATCGATGCATGAATTTAAAATCATATTGGATAGAATAGTTATTCATCTCGAATCTCAAACTGCAAAGGATTCCATTCCCAAAGGCGGTAAGGATGTCTGCATACTACCGTATCTGAACTGTCTTCTGTAAACTTCTTCCTTATTCCCATGTGAACTAGACTGATTCTAATACTCTTTACTGTTATATCAATGTAGCCATACTAATTTGCCGCTCTAACTGTGTTATTCTTTTCTCTACAGACTATCAACCTTTCCAAATTTAGTTAATCATTTCAGGTCTTGTGTGCCCCTTGCTCTTCTATAGAGGAGTCGAAAAAATTTTAAAAAAAGAGGAGGTTTTGCGCGAAAAAGACAAGGTTTTGAGACATACATTGAGCCTTTATGCCAGTCACAATACTCAATGCAATAGCTAAAAACTAAGGCCGAGTTCATCCTATTTTTTCCATTTTCTTAATGCAAGACCCCATAACTGGTATGGATTTTATGAGATACAAATGAAATTGGTGATTCCTGGGGACACTTCATCTCATTCAACCCCTATAGGCATTTTACCATTCCAAGTAAAAACAAACAACGGAAAAAAAAATAATTCTAAGCTTTTTAATGTCGGGTTTCAGGTTGAACCCTAGGAAAGTGGACAGACAGGATAAATATTGTGGATTGTATACATTACATTAGTTTCATTTTGGCTCGTTGGCGTGGCCAGCTCAGAAGTTCATATATCTACAAAGATTGCAACTTAGAGTCAGAGGGATAGTCAGAGAAGCGACATTCACGAGATTTCTGACATTTTTTTTGGTTCGCTCGCGGTTGCTTAGTGTGTGCGATGGGGATCGGCTTTCTATGGGCTTTGCACACATGTAGTTACGTGATTCTCAAAATCAAGTTCCGACTTCAGGGAGCCAGTGAGTTGATGGCTAGTTTATCTGCTTTGGTTGAAACTGCGTAACACAAGAGAAGCCGATCAGCCCGACACCCTGCTGCCTAACTACCAAAATGTGTTCAAAGCAAAGTCTCAGGTGGCTTGGTTAGAGTGACTTTTCTCTGACCCACTATTGCAACCTATTGACGAAAAGGAGTTCGTTTTTTGGCTTGATGAACGAGTTTGTCTGTTTTTGCGCTTAAAAAACGGAACTGTAATGATCCCAAACTCGGAACCTTGAATAACCTTGAATACCGCATTCTAACGAGTATCGACCAAGTACACCGTAGACACTCGCGCTAAGTCTCGTTTGCCCGGTTGGTTCTGCATCTAAAAATGGCTTTGCCACAGCAGCATGTAAAGCAACTTTTATGATCACCCTCAGAACATGAGTAAGGGCAGAATCGTGCCCCAGGACACTTGATTTATGTATGATACGGAAAGTAATAGATTGTTTATGGAAAATGACCCTAATGATCAAGTCAACGAGGAATATGGGGGATCCTCCTCGTCCTCCCCTCGTTTTCACATTAGGACCGCTCACAATATTGATGATCAGGGTTACTCAAAACATTTTCCGTTCAATTTCTACGTCTCTTGACCTTCCTCGGTAGAAACGATTTTTTTTCTCTCCTTTTCCATCCACCGAGTCATCTTGAATTTACATTTTTGTGCATGCCTCGCAGTTGTTGGACAGAGATCACGGGAGTCAAGAACTTTTGCTCTGTCTTCACGAGCGGCAGAAACTTGGGTGAGTGCGGATAATTTTGTCCATAAATCTTTCTGCTCTCTTTTATGCAGTCCATTATAGGGAGCAACTGACAAGTCTGTGCAAAACTAGGTTCAAACTTTTCTGAGTGAGCGATTTTTGAGGAAACCTCCAATTTTGACGAGAAGAAAAACGGTTAGATAGGAGGAATATGAAGTGGTTTTAAAATGTTACAAAAAGGAGCATTTGTGTGGCGTTTTGAAAGACTGAAGTAGGTTTCTTTTTTTAATCAACAGAGCACGAGTCCTTGATAGGACAATTTTAGACATTTGGGCTTTTTCCTAACGAGGTGCATGCCTTTGCTTTGATATGATGTAAATTGGCTAATTGTCATGTGTTATGAAGCCCTCATTTACTGACATAATGCGAAAATAATGACCATGTTTGGATGAGATAGCTTCCCTTATTGTTCGTTGGTGCTGTTTCTTACCACTCAAAAATCTAGGAAATATTTATGTGGAGTCCATTTACATGGTAATAGGATTAAGTGGGTGATAAAAAAGGAGAGAAAAGACATGGGAATTGCATCGAAAGGCAGGATCTACTAGCTGGGGAAGAATGAACGAGAGGAAAAAGGCCATTCAAAAAGAAGGGGGAGAGGATATACATTTAAAGTATCCCGCCACTCTCCTTCAATTTCATCGACGACTACACGGCACAAGAGTCAAAACAAAGTGGGTGAACAAACTGGAAGGGTCTCTTAAAGAGATGGGGCTATGCTTAGCTGCTCGTGTGGTAGGCCTATGCCAACAAAAGATGATTCCTTCCTCCTTGTCCTCCTCCCCCAAGTTCCTTTCAGAACCCTTACATTTTTCCAGCTTCTCCGCCTCTCTCTCTCTTTCTATTCCTGGTTGGAGTGGTTTTCGAGATGGGTTCGCTCTTTTGGTTCCGTCTTGGTTTTCTTCTCACATTCGTGTGTCGGGCAAGGAAAGGGGCAAAGACGTTGCTGGTCGCTCGTTTCTCGGCTTGAACCAGAATGGAGTAATCTATCGCCCCCAAAGTATTACATGTTCTTCTGGCCCAGCGATACCATTTGGCATTCCTTGGTCGTCGGACAGTCCTCTCCTCACACACTCTTGGCTTCTCCCATCTTTTTTTTTCAGGCCACAACCCGCCAACAGCACTGTGAGGATACCGAACGAAGGTGGGGAGAAGGAGGCCGAGGAGTAGAAGGAGGAATGGAGGATTGCGAAGGAAGGATCATGGAAGAAGAAGGAAAGGGGGGAGCGGCTAACAGCTGCTCATGTCTCGGACCTTCTGCCGACTACTTCCATTCCTCTCTTTTCCTCCCCTTTGTCGTCTCAACTAGTTCCAACTCCCAACCAAGTTTTGGGACTCTCCTGCCACCAAACGTCTTCTTCCTTCATCCATCCATCCGGCAAGTCCACATTCTACAACCACTCTTACCATCATGGACGTGAGTTCAAGTTGGCAGTGTGCGAGCCATGGATCTTCTTCTCAAAGTAGAAGGCTCTCAGATACTTACCATATGACACTCATACACTCCAGATGAATATTATAAACCACTTTAATTCCGTTGGCGGCCGATGCTTTAGACGGTATCCTACGTGTCTTGTCTTCATTCCCCAACTCAATTCTGAATTGTTTACATGAAGTGATGCATATTTGCGAGTTCGAGCTGCTCAAACCGGTCACACTGGGCGGGTGCTCTCGTCCATCCCTCACGATGAAGTAAGTCGAACGAGCGAGGGATAGAACGAGGGAGGGAGGGAGACATTGGCCGTTCCAGCTTTTTGGACTCGGAAGAACATCCATCCACTCGCCCGCCTTTTTGGTCGTCCCGTCGGTGAAAGAAATGGTGTTGAACTCCATCCACAAGACTCAGCTAGCAGCATTGCTCGTATTGCTAGCCCTCTGTCCAGGCCGGCTTGAGGCCAGAAACGTTCGTCAAGGCATAAAAGCCGCCAAAACAGCCTGATCGTCAGCCAGCAAGAGCGCCTAAGGGAGCCAATTCAGCCTGATCTGGCCCACAACTTGGCCTTAACAGCAGCTAAAAGAAAGAATGGGAGAGAGAGAGAGAGAAAAGGAAAGACGAAGTGAGCACTGAGGAGTGAGTAGCAGTGGCAGCAGCTAACCAACCCAAAACGAACCCAAAGCAAGTCGAAATATTGCTTTGGTTCCCAAGTTTGATATTCCAGGATCTGGTTGGCGGTGTGGTTGAGTGCCATGAAACCATGTGAGAGCCGGATTTGTGTCCCGTTTGGCCCGAAATCGCGTCCATTTGTTCCAGTGCCAGTCTCAAACGCCATGAATGGATCTCGATTGTGAAGTGAACAGAGTAGTTGTTACACACTCCCTCACTCCCTCACACACACACACACACACAAAGTTAGCAGCAGTGGTGGTTTTTTCGCCTCTTAACAAGAAGTGCCGCGACTTTCTTAAATACAAAACATAAGTGTATACTCCATTAGGATAGTGTTCTAGCCCATATTAGAGTTTATTTCTAGGGGCCAGGGTTTGGCTGGAATTGAGCCGTTTTGTATTGACTTGTGCCACGTTCGCCTCTGAAGATCCAGGGCCATTGTTTGGTGTGTGTGCTAAATGATATGGAAAAAGTGTCCAAGATGAATGTGCTCCTCTGTCGCTTTTGAGCGTGTCCATCCTCATTGCTGGCGGCCTTTGAGCCATGGAAACAACCTCCTTGCGACACCCACTGGAGTCCAATGACCTCCTGGGAGTCTCCTCCGAAGTGGAGGAGGACGAAGATGAGGACAATGGCCTCGACGACTCCACCGAGGAGACCGATCTCAAGCCTTTGAAACCGCCCAAGAGTGCCTCCAAGAAGAGTACCAAGATGGAGCTGGTCGTGCCTATAGTTCCAGTGAATATTGATGGGGTCGAAGAGGTCCAGAATACCGTGGCTGACCCCCTTTACGAGGAAGATCTCATCGATGGCTTTTCCTTTGCTGCCTTCAAAACCTATGAGGACCTTGAGGTACAGCTTCATTCTCTTCTCATTAACCGTATTGAACTTGTGATTGACCAATCGAAGCAAGCACTTGTTGGTCTCATCATTAATTGGCTTCTTTAATATGTCTTGAACGGAGGCGGATCAGAATGTGCCAATAGTTTTATCCGGTGTTGTCAAGCGTCTGTCTCCAAGACGCGATAATTGCCGCTTATCCGCTTTTATCTTTATCACAACTTACAATGAGACTTTGAATAGCACCTTGCATGCTCTCCCTGGGACCAAACTCAAAAGATTTCGTACGTCAACAATCAAGTTAAGCGACAACAAGCAAATAGAAATCACAAGTGTTTCTTGTTTATTGAACGGGTGTAGTTCCACTCTCAAGAAATGTTTGATGTGGCTTGACGACGAACACATAAAGGTTCCGAAACTGGGTAAATATGAATGTTCTCGAAGGCACAGTAGTAAACACCCATGGCCTTTTCGTGGCCCCATTTTCGTGATCCTTCAATTGGAAGTATAATGACAACTATTACAGGTTCATGGGTATTTCCACCACTTTTTTTGCATTTCTGAAATTGAGATAGCCCAAATTTGGCTGACCGAGTTTTCATAAGTGAACTGTGCGGAGTAAAATGGACCGATTTTTCTCTTTTCTCGCGCTGAAAGTCTTTGTTTCTAATTCTGTGTCAGAGCTAATTTGTTTTTGCTCCCCCTAACAAGATCTCACGCCATGCTTGAGGAATGACTTTATTAAGGTCATAAAATATCTCTGCAGAGGACAAAGGGCAAACAACGAGAAAGCAGGATCAAATGGGCACATTTCTCTATGGACTCCAATCGAAATGGTGGCGTGGTTGCATTCGAGAGGCCTTTATGACTCTTTTCCTTGTGCCATGGTAGTTCTGCTGGAACGATATCGGTTGACGTTCCCACAAAAGTGTGCAATTTTCGAGTTGGAAAAAAAAACTTTGTTGCATTTTCGTTGGCAAGCTTGCCCTAGCTCTAGTTCTCTCCTCTGTCTTCACCTTTGAAGACAAGCTTGACTTAAAAACTTTTTTGTTCTTTAGGGAGGAGGGCCCGGAGTGTATCTGATTGAGTGATTACACTCGCTTCATAGAACAGTTGAAGGCGTGAGCCACATCAGATTTGGCTAACTTTTGGCGATTGATTTTAAAATTGCCGGTGCACTTTTTCAGGCCCTTGCGAGCTTTAAGTCGAAAGAGATACATCTGGTTTTTTTTTTTTAGCCACAAGGTGTTATCATCTTGGCTTTGACCTTTGTGTGCACAATTGTCATGTAAGAAGTCCATCGAGTAGTCTTTACCCACTCTTTTTTTAAGTCATTTCCAGCGTCCAAACTACTTTTTGCAAGATCATGAATGCCAAGCCAGTCTTGTATTCATGATTGTAGAATGGTCTACATACTAGCACCTCCATCCAAGAGAAGGGGCTCTGAGCAGACTACCTACCACAAAGTGTAAATGGCGCAGGTCTTCACGTTGTGAATCGAGCCACCAGAGAGCAAGCCGTCTGTCTTTGACGGGAACCCGTGTTGTCACGTTTTGTCTGTTAAATTCCCTTCATCTTTTTTATCTTCTGCTTTTCATAAAAAAAATCCGTTTCAAGCTGTAAAAGCAACATAAATCAATAAACTTCATTACGCTTCAGTGATCAACTTCGTCCGCACTCTTTTCATTGCGGAGTGGGTTGTAAAGTGAGCCATTGTTTGATATGACGGCTTCATAAACAGGAATTATACTCTTCAAACTGATCATTTTAGCGTGATTTGTCCCCCGCTTCATGTATGTGTTGGTGTCGTCTTAACAACGACAAAGCCATTCAAGTGTCCAAGGGTCTTTTCAGAACAGGAATTCTTTGAAGTTCGCATCAAAGCCCATTCTTATAAAGTCTCGGTGATAAACGGAACCACAACAAGAACAAATTGAACGAAGAGCTGAAGTGCTTTGCGCTAAGTTCACACAGAGAGTTAGAGGTCATAAACTGATGATTGTATCAAACTTTCGGAATGCACGGCTCGAAGTTGCAAAAAAAATCAACTCAATTACAATCAGGTCCCCTTTTTTGATCTCCTTGTCTCTTGCAGAACATCGCTCATGCATTGCTCTAGGGAGACTAATGAGAGCAATCATTTAATGCCTAGTACCGGTCTTGGGTTCTTTCTGTGTCGTGCAATCAGTTGCTCGCTTGTCAAATCGTCGCAATTTAAGGCTACCAAACCTCACAATTAGCCATTCCCAAATTTATTACTTGCAATAACATAAAATGATATGCATGTTCACTTGATATTGAACCAACCAATATGCATCAGATACTCTCTTGTTCAACACCAGAGCTTCTATAAGACGTGCCATAAAATGGTGCCACCCACCAATGCAGCCAAACCATCGTCGCTTTCTGCAAGATTCATGGTCAACATTGAGTTTGTTTTGGAGATTTCGAACTCGTTCCTCGCAACTCTCGGTTCTCACTAATTTGGGAGCCATTTGCAGGCAACCCAAAGTCCCTTTTGGACCCGTCGACTCCGGACACAATGGTGCATTTCCGTGCCATCGTGGAAATATCCCCGTCCCCTTAATGTGATATTTATTTGACTTGTAATTTACATTGGTGATGGTCATTTAAGAATTCCAATTATTCAAGGATTTTTCCAAAGTTTTTGAGGCATCCTTGCCTTTCCAACCCTTGGAATACCCTTGTAAAGTTCGATGGTGCAATTTGTGAAATGGGAAGTGCATTCATGTTATTTGGTCATACCTCAAATTGGAAGAGAATAGAAACGCGTGTGCATTTTTGCACAAACTTCAAGGCAATAATTTGGACTGGATGGGAAAACTAAATGAATAGACCACAAGTCATTTTAGTGACCACCACCGTCCTGCGATCTTGGTTTTGTTCATTTAAATAGTTCACCATAGCTTTCAACGGATGGTGACATATGAGTCCAAGAGTTTCCTCAATTAAGTGCTTCATCACATTTGGCGCTTATTCATTAAATCAATCAAAAAGCTACCCATTGAATGTTTGGACTTGAAACTGATGGTCCTCGTTCCCAAACAAACCAGATTATTCCAATCTTGATTGCACCCAATATAAGAACCCACGCTCGACCTCCGCCACAGGCCCACTTATAATGGCCATGAAGAGCAAACATTTCTGTTGTAATGTGATTAATGGCCCCTCCAGTTTTGGCGGTGTGAGAATCCATTAGTGAATTGACACTTGGGGTCCCTGAAATTCGTTTTCCAATTATTCTATCGGAACTTCTCATTAGACACCTGCTACAACTCGCTAGGGATGTAGTCCTTTTCAGCGATCGGGCCCTTCCTTGGGTTCTCTAGTGATGCATGAATGAACAGCAAACTTCCGCCTCGCCATCGCACCAGCAGCTCAGCCATGTCGCCATTTTGTTCCTTCGACCCAAGTCCGGCTTTCAGATGCAGTTAAATTGCGAATTTGCAATCAGTGCACAAGGGCAATGTCAACTTATTTGTTTGCATGGACGTGATGGTGCACCCACAACGAGCAGGACAGGAAACTCATTTGGTTTCTTTGTCTGTGATTGATAAGCCCCGTCATGGACGAAAATGAGCGGATATTAGATACAGCCCGCCCCACGAGAGGTCATGCTCATTAAAATTCTATTGTAGTTCCAGTTTTCATGACCAAATTTGGAACTCAAGATAGCAATAGATGGAATGGAAATTTAGCGTTATTAAATCCGGGAGTTGTGAGACGTGGCGAGATAAACCGTCCGTATTTGTTCTCTTTTCCTCACTTCGCTGATGTTATCGGAGATGCAGAGGCCCCCTTTGGTGGTCTTGGGCAATTCATAAATTATTGAAATAATCGCTTGTCAGAACTGGTCGTCTCCGAGGCATTTTAAGAATATAATTACCATTTTTGGCTCATTCATAAGGGAAAGAACAGGACCATCTTTGGCTTTAATTTTCTCCATTCTCTTTTTCCGTCCCGAGCTCATGTTAATGGCCTCCAGAGGCGATATTGACTGCGCAATCCCAAGCATGTGAAAGGCCAGAACTCATCAGCTCAAAATAGCTATGTAGCAGTCACTGCTTCCTCCTCCACTTCTCAAATACGCAAGTGGGCCAATCTCTTAATTACTTTTCCGAGTGAGCAAAAACAACTGTTTTCGACTGTGTGCTCCGCAAAGAAAGGGGAAAAAGTGTCTCGAGATTTTTGCCGTGTCATGGCCAAACGAGGAAGGGAAAAAACGACCTGACCCTAGTGAAGGAAAACAATGTAATAAATCGAGAGGGGAACATGAAAAGGCTCCCTGAATATTTCGTTGAGATCAAACAGAAGCGAACGAGGGCCACAAAACCTAAAATTTGTGGTTTCCTCACGCTTGGAGATTTCACCGCAGCAATAACAATTAGACTGACGATTAAGGGCTCTCACACACGGTTTGGATTTAAGTGAAGGGAATCGTTCGCATGCATGTGTAATTCCAAGGCGTCATCACATTATGACACATTTTTGCACACCATATCCTTCAAAGCGAGCGTCTGGATTTAGCCTTGAGGGACTCCCTCCACTTCTCCCTTCCTCTCTCAATCGTCTTGCTAGCTTTATGGCGTGCCCCATCGCTCGGTTGTCCAATTTGGGGAGTCAAATCAATCTCTTTGTTGTCAAAATGGCCAGTTTAGAACGGTACGAGGGACGAAGGAATGGAGAACGAGTTGTTGAATAGTTGAGTGATGTTTTTTGCGGGTCAAAAATGACAATGATGGCATCTCAAACATGCTAACGACAATGCACGCTCGGAATTCAAGACATGCCTCCTTGGATTTCGGCTGATTTGTCATGTTCATGATAAGGCTTTTTTTTATCCGTAAGAGATGGATACCTTATATTGTTCTCGAATGACAACCGAAATACTGATCGAACGCATCACATATTCCCAGAAAGACCCTGCTTTTGAACCAGAACAAATCTTCGGATCTGTCATAGCTAACCCAGCACATCTTGTACTCAAACGTCAAGGCGTCGAGATGAATCTGGGAAGAGAGGAGAAAGAGGGGCGGAAGTAAAGAAAAGAGATGATTTGATAACCCTTCGTTTCCTTGTCAGGAAAACAAGACGAAGGGGGTAAAAAATGAATAAATATTTACATTGGAAGTGTTTATTTTATTGCCAGATATAAAACTGCTTAGTCAGTAGGTCTGAGTGTGAGTTGAGAGGATCTCCTAAAAAGAGTTTCACAGTCCATAAAAGTCGATCCGTGAAATTTGCATTGCCTCCCTAATTCCATTTTGACCGTAGGCCCAAAAAAACGGGTGCATTAAAATACGAGGAGCAATGTGAATGCCCCTGAAAACTAGGCAAAATATTCGTTTTTGTAGAGCGGAAATAAGTTCACAAATATTCCACGTACAGTGAGTGATCTCCGATTGGATGTACTGTACATTCCAATTTGGAAGCAGATGCACGTTAATAAACGACAGTTTTTGTGTCAATCTGGCACAACAAAAAGCAATATTGATTCTCATGCTAGGTTGGAGGTTGGAGGCATAAAAAGCAATTCCAAATGGTTGGCAGCAAAAATTCTGTTTGTGCCTCTTTCTATGGCGGGCGATTTTTTGCCCTCACTCTCGGGTGACCTTTTTCTAAGCGTCAAAGTGGAGAGAATGAGTCACGTTTTTGTGCTCTAATCTCCCAAATAGGCCTGTCCAGTTTTTGTGCTCGTGTATTTGTTCTCCCAATGAAATATGTGCTAAATGAATGATTCATGAGCCGGACCACAAAGGGTTAAAGAGTCGTTTTTAAACCTTTGCACATTTGAATGGTAAACGGAGGTTGCCATTCTCAGGTATTCCATGTCTTCGGCTACTATTTCTTTCTCTCTGCTACTGTTCACCAAGCCCTTCTTCAATTTCGATCTCGTTTCCTCTTTCAGCGGATGGCAAAGTGGTCAGAATCTCACAATGGGAAATTTCCTGACCCATATGCCAAGCTGACTCTCCAAGAGGACAAAGAAAAGAAAGAGAAGAAGAAAAAGAAGAAAAAGAAGCGCGAACGGGAGAAACAGAAACAAATCGAGGCTGCCAACAACGGAAGCAAGGTAAGCCGCCCAAAAACAAGAGAACATTGCCAAATGAGGATGGGAACCCGAATAAATCTGTATACCTACCAATTGTATAGATACAAAGCATCCATATCCTTTCCAATTTGCTTTTGATGCCAGGCGTCGTAAATCAATCTCCACGTTTTGACCCCTCTTCCCTTGAGTATGTGCTGTATAGGATAAGAACAAGCCCTTTACTCGTAGTGTCTATGACGAACACCCTTGAGGACAGACTGACTGGTATATCCTAGCCCATATTTAGGTGGGCTTGTCTTTCCTCCTGAATTGAATGAGTCGGCTAGAAATGTAATCTAGCCGAAATGTTACGCTTTTTCGTTGTCATAAAACACTGTGTGGTCTTCAAGTGAGAACCGAGAACCTCTCTTCCCCTTCCCCCCCAAAAAACCAACTTGATCTCGTCCTCCCCCATATTTTCCTCTCTTTTATTATACGGGGCCAAGGTAGACCCATTCAGGTGTGATTTATGACTTGATTTGGCTCACAAGCGATGGACCTCGGTCCTTTTATGTTCTCACAAGAAGGAACATGAAACTAAAAAAAAAATACCTAGAGAACTAGAACGTAATGGAACTGTGATTACCCAAGCTTAATCATCGGACACCTATTTGATTCAATTTTGATCAGGGGCCCCTTAATGGCAATCAACTTTAGAAAATGGCCCATGAAAATTCGATGGCATTTTTTGTTTGTCTAGTCGTCTAGACCTGTACGAGTATTGAGGAAATGGGATACAATGGCGGTCTAGGTGATGAGCGCGTGGATACGCTTTTCAATTCCAATCCCAGGGGGCGCTAGCGTGGTTCTCGCCAAACCTTTAGCTCTTAAAGTGATTTCTCTCACCGAGAAAGGGAGTCCTCTGCTGGTTGAGACGAACATCTGCGTAGGTGACAGGAATGTCCAGATCCTCTCTGATATTAACACCTCATTGAGGGCCATTGAGGACCATTATCTGATGGCGCCGATTTTGTGTGATGGCAGTAAAGGAACTTGGCCCTATGTCGATGAATCATTGTCGGAACGTTCTTTGAAATCTCGAGTTAGTCCTAAGTGAAGAAGGTTAAGGGTTGACTAGAGCTGAATGCTCCGGAAGCAGATAGGCGGGAACTCCATTTGTTCACCCAGCATGGACAGCTCTATCACGACTTGTCGCTCCCCACATTGGCTTCCTCTTCGAGGGTAGCAATCTCCTTCCAACAGCTCGCTCATATCATCGTTCATTTTTTTGCAATTAATTACTTTACTGCAACATGGGTAGAGTGGTGCCTCCGATGGAGAGTGTTTCAATCAAGTGTGTCGTGTTAGGTGATGGGAGTGTGGGAAAAACCAGCCTTCTCCTCTCATACACTACAAACACCTTCCCTGGGCTCTACGTGCCCACAGTATTTGACAACTATGCGGCTAATCTGATGGTAGATGGAAACTACGTCCATTTGGGACTGTGGGACACGGCCGGGCAAAGCGATTACGACCGGCTCAGACCTCTAGCCTATCCTGAAGTGGGTGTGTGCTTGTGTGAAAAGAACAAATTTGCCTACATGGAATTTCAATTCTTGGTACTGTAGACCACTTGACCCTGCCCTCGAAATGAGGCCACAAAACCGGAAGCCTTCCTTTGTTTTGCCCCCTCCCTCTCTTGGATCTTCTCTTTTTGTAGCTGGCCTTTGTTCTTTCCACACAAGCCTCTGAATTTCCCCATATCTGTGTAGACAGATGTGTTCATCGTTTGTTTCTCGTTGACCGAGAAGGACTCTGTGGACAATGTTCGTTGCAAATGGATCCCCGAGCTTCGCCATCATAGAGGAGAGGATGTTCCAGTTCTGTTGGTGGGCACTAAGATGGACTTGAGGACGAAGGACAATGCCAAGAGTTGCATGAGCACTCTGCACGGCCATGCCCTGGCTCAGGAAGTGGGTGCAGATAAATTCATCGAATGCAGTGCTCTGTCGCAAGAGAATGTGACACAAGTATTCGAGGAGGTGGCCCGTTTGGTGATATATCCGAGGAAAAAGAAATCGAGTGGGAAAAAATGCAGGGTGATGTGACACATTGAGTTGTGTTCCCTCAGAGCTGCTGGTGGAGTCTACTCGAGGAGGCCACTGACCTCAATCGATGTTCGTAGTTGAAGTAGACGTTTGATGTGATTAGAGTCAATGGACAATGGGATCAATAAATCTTGTCGGTCTTCTTCTCTCAAGAAAAAAAAGAACACAAATGCATTTCATTTTGCTCTCAGACCAATTGGCGAGTGCATTGAACGCGCTCCGATATAAATGTTTTCCTCCATATTTTATTGGTTTCGGTAAAGTACTATGATTGCAAAAGTACCATGACGTTCAAGCTGACGTTCCCACGAGTAGATTGGTATTCCTCAAGTCTATTGCAGTGTTGGCATACCAAGACATGTCGCCACTCAACTTTATTCTCTAGAGCGCTCTAGTTTCGTCTTGAGGCGTTTTTCCTCCTCTCCCGTCCTGATTGTTGCTCATTTTCAATCTAATTGCGTTTTTGCACGCGAGCGGGCACTTTAACAAACCATCGATGATGATGATGATTTAAGCATGAACACTGATCCGTGTGTAAGTCCAAAAGGTTCCACTATGGCCAATGATCATGAAACCATTCTCAACACCATTCAAGAGTCACGACTCTATCAGAATTCTACACTGTCATCGTTGATAAATCGCAACGTAGGCATGAGATCGAGAGTTAACGGTAGGGTTGGATTGAATCAGAGTCAGAATAACTAGGCGCTTTTGTAAATTGTTGTCTTTGTGAAGAAGATTACCCCTAATAGGTTCGTGGTTGTACCAATTTGAACTTCCACTTGTTTCCGTTTGCCCTCTCACATCTCGGGAGGGTTTGGCTTGACACAAATTACCGGGTTCGTCTCATCTAGTATTGCATGGCGGGATCCTCGTCAAAAAAGTGTTTCCCATGCCAGACCATGTCTTCCTCCTAAGAACGTGTTGATTGAAAAAAATTGAATGTGAAATACAAGTGTGGTTGATTTCCCCCCGTTGCTGGTTGCAAAACATGGCCAATCTAAAGGTTCAGATTGCTTTGAATCCAGGAATGGAAAAATTTGAACTGTTTTCGAACAANGATAGTGGACT